>NC_066288.1:2767500-3075000 GCF_905404315.1 Leptidea sinapis | reverse complement strand
AAGATTGTCCATGTGCTATGAGTCGAGGTGCAAGACACTACCCTGAAGGGAGTGATGGTGATCTCGGTGTACAAGCTAGAGCAGGACGACTCACCAACATACAACCCGGAAATGCTGGTCCACTGCTGCAGAGGCAGTGAAGGTGTCATGTTCAGTCCTGACATGAGCTCATTGCATCAACTGAACACGAAAACAAGCAACAATAAAGGTGAGAAACTGGTTGTTCCCCAATTCACAACAGGTTTATATACATAATATATCAAATGCACCTTATTTATCGCTGGTCAGGAAGCTATGTCACTATGGTATAAGAGGATCTTCGCTCGATCTTCTCATCTCATATTTAAATAATAGGATACAGAGGATCGATGTGAATGGCAGGAGATCTCCTGGGACTCCTCTCGGTATGGGGGTACCACAAGGGTCTTTTCTTGGACCCTTCCTCTTCTTATTTATATAAATGATCTACCTAACCTTGTAGAAAAAAAATACAAGGTGGTATTGTTTGCGGATGACACTTCACTTATATTCAAAGTGAAACGAAGCCAAGTTTTATATGACGAAGTAAACAATGCCCTATCTGACATCGTGTACTTGTTTAGCGCCAATAACTTATTGTTAAATAGTCATAAAACCAAATATTTATATTAAATTTACCGCACCAAATGTCAAAAATGCAGATGCGAATATTTCATTAAACGGAGAGGTGGTAAAAACAGTGGAATCTGCTGTATTTCTTGGCATTACTCTTAATTATAAATTGCAATGGGGCCCCCATATTGGCATGAAGGATTGGCGAATAGGCTTAGTTCTGCAGCATATGCGGTAAAGAAAATTAGACGGTTAAGTGACATAGATACGGCGCAACTAGTATACTTTAGTTATTTTCATAGTATTATGTCCTATGGTATATTGTTATGGGGCAGTGCGGCTGATATTAATACCATCTTTGTGCTGCAGAAGAGGGCTATTCGCGCGATTTATAACCTAGGTGCCAAAGAATCAATAAGAGAAAAAAATGATTTTTTTTTATTATCTGCAATAAGTCTTAAGAGAAAAATTTAAAGAAATAAACATTTTGACTGTTGCTTCTCAATATATTTATGATAATGTTCCGTATGTTCATCAGCGCATTGAGGAATTTTCTAGAAACTGTGACATTCATAATGTTAACACGAGGAACAAACATAAACTTGTAATGCCTACAACTCGGTTGGGTCGAGTTAGTAAGTGTTTTGTTGGGCGATGTATATGCTTCTACAATATGATCCCAGAAAATGTACAAAACAAATGTGTTACGAAATTTAAAAGAATTGTTAAAAAACGTTTCTATAGCATATTTTCTTAATGACACCCCAGACTGGGAATGGCGCGAACACCCTCAGGCTCTTTAATTATAAATGTTTATTGTGTACGATATCACATTATAATCCATATTTTTGTATTAAAAAAAAGCCCGCTGAGTTTCTTGCGCCCATTCTTCTCAGGTTTGAAGCAGTCTTTTGAATGGGTGGTAGTTTTTGGCGTTCAATAAGTGATTTTGAACTACTACTACTATTTTTAATAAAATTATTTGAATTTATCACATTAACAGACATGAACGAATATCTCAACATGGCTATTATATAGTTTGTCCCAGAACTCAACGTCAAGCCGAAACGGGGTGACAGGATTGATTATAACCATCCTGAGTAAAATCAGAAAAAATCTATCCCACGCAGTTTATAAATTATGGGCATTTACGAAAAACCTAGAAATTTGGTGAAACTGTAACCATTTTCGGTTATTGTGGTTAATATTTATTATTTTTGTTGTTTTAAACTTTGGCACCGTAAACCTTAATAACATTTCTAGAACCACAGTCAAAAATAATGACACTATTGTCCCAAGTTTTCTAGAATTAAGCCTATGTTTTAAACTATTAATTTAAAATTTGTCGAATTTGAAAGGCCCTCCTTTAAAAAAATGTACTAAAAGAGCCTTGGCAAGTGCCATTAAAAGTTCGCGCATTTCATCGAGTTCTGGGACACTGTATAAATGAGAAATCAGGAAACAGCTACCAGTCTGGATAAACACCCTAACCAGTTTGGACAGCTTGTCTGACTGTGAAAAACACAGGACTAACTTCACTGGAAGTAGTGGCTTTAACCTTTTGAAGCCCAAGATTGACCATGATAATATGATTGTAATTAATGATGTTCTTGTAGTTTTATAGCTTTAAGTTGAAATTAATAGGGTTTAGCTACATACATTTAAATTAAAATGATTGAGTGTACTGTACAAAATTTTATTTTATTCTCTATCAAAACTCAACCATATATCAAATAAAATATTGTCTTCAGGATCATTTTCATTAATCACTCTCAATGTCTTTAGTGTTTGTAAATAAAATGTTAGCTCTGATGTCACAATACCATGTTGGGGGCTTCCATTTGCTACTATATTCATTTTAACCAATTGTTCTCTTAATTTGTCCTTAAAATTTTCATGAACTTTCATATAAATTTTTTTAATTTGTCCTACAGGTAATATATCCGTAAGAGCTTCATGTAACTTCACTAAATGTTTTGAAATATTTCGGAATGTTTGAGAAGGAACTGGTGGTTTAGCATCCCACCCACCAAGTTGTGAACAAAGCATATTACTAACAATCACACTAATTTTATTTTCTATTTCTTGCTTGTGACCGGCTATATCATTTAATATACTTTGAAACCCATTTAGCAACAATTCTTTTGATTGTAATTCTTCTAGCAACTTAATTATAAATGGTAAAATCCACAATATAACTTGCAAAGAACGGGACACAAGAGCTAAATTGGATGTGGAAATAGTCTTTAACCCTGCACTTTGAATGGCTCCAGCACCTAAAACTAATTGACAGCACCGTGAATTAAACAAACGAATCAATTCTAGCATGCAATGAACCAAATATTGAACAATATCAGGAGATCTCTTCATTGCATCACAATATTCTAATAATATTTTTATCAATAGTTGAACAGTTGCCACAACCGCATATGTCTCCTTGTTGATTACTAAATATTTAGCATCCGTCTTTTTAATTTCATATGTAAATGTGTTTGGTATTTCTCCAGTTTCTGAAATTGAAGTTATCATACTCTGTAATTCACATGGGACACTGGCAATTTTCCATCTTTCATTATTAAGAGCTATGGTTAACTGTGATCTCCTTTCTGAATGTAAATTCTGAATATACTTCATGGCAAAACTTCTTAAGGCCAATTTCATGGCGTTACTGTAGTGACCAGTGATTTCTTCACATTGTGCTGAAAAATTATTAATCAACTCGGACAATTTTGATAAATGGGATAAATCCGAAAAAACATAATCCTTATCCGTCTTAGTGACTATCAAATTTGCACATTTCTCATTACTGTAGTCAGACAGTGACATAATTAGTTTTTGTATTTTATCTTCAAGAATATTAAGCTCTGCCTGTGTCCAGATATCTTCACTTGCGCTTCCCGTTACATCAGTCATTTGGCTCACATCTAAAATAAGGTTAGTAATAGATAAAACTCTTTTGAATATATTAACAATATTTGGTGTAATTCTGTGTAAAAATATAATTCCTTCATTACAAAGAAGCCATGTATCAGAATTTGAGCCTCTCAATACAATTTCCATACTGCTATCTCTTTCAGATATTATTTCTATAACACACTGCTTTATTGTAGCCTGAATTGATGTTATAGCTTCCATTTTAAAATTTTCTAAAAAATCAAATTCCTTCAATTTTAAAATTCCAGAAACTATGGACACTAATTTATCTTTTTCAGGTAACTCTGTTTGATCTCTTTGAGATCTATTCAAATCGGCTACAATAAACTTAGAGAACTCTTCACTGAGCATTCTTTGAATTAATCGTTTCATTTCTGTCAATTGTGGTGATAGGTAACGGAAAGCTTGTATACCAGAAAGTTGAGTACTTAGAACCTTCTGTGTTGAACTTATTAAATCAAGAGCAGCAACATAGTCAGATGTGCTAAGAAGAAGCTGTATCATGGGTTGTGTTTGTTGAACTGTAGCCATTAGTTTCAAAATGTCATGTACACTATTTAAATTATTATTGATCCTTGTAAAGCTGACAAGCTTTAAGGGATCTGATGTCAAGTTCTGTTTAACATCAATGATTTTTAGTCTTGTGCTTTTAACTGTTTTTATAGCTCTAGCCATCTGTTCCATAATAGTATCATGAGACAGCATTGCATGAAAGAAAGCATCAGATTTTTGGGCTACTTGTTTCGATATTTTCATTTCAATCACATCTAGGTATGTGCTCAAAGTTTCTTGCAGAGATCTTATTGAAGGATTTATTTCATCTGAGTTTGACAAACCTGGAAAGACTTTCCCAAAAACATCTGGATCATTGAGGGTTAAGGAGGCTTCATAAAATATACTTGGTACATCACAAACTGTTTCTACAGTCTGGCATTTCTGTTTATTTGGTACTTTATCCTTCAATAAATAATGTCTTCTGTAGCGTTTTCCTATTTTCTTGCAGTATGATTCAAAATGATGATTAGTTATTTCAGGTAAATAAGGACTTGGATATATCTCTACTTTATCAATGAAGCTATCTCCCCATGTTTTGGTAAAAAAGTTACTTTGTTTGCCTCTATTAGGGTCATTCAAAACTGCAGGCAAATTTTGAGATGATGAATAAAAATCCCAGTTATCAGTGTTTAATTCAAATAGATGATGTTGTCTTATATGATATTTAAAGCCAGCTTTACGCAAGTCACCAAACTGAAGAGCAGAACATATTCCGTTTAGTCCATATTGGCACAATATCAATGATCCTTCTTTTATACTATGTTTTTCTTGTACATGCCTGCAATTCAAAAATATGATAATTACTTATACATTTCAGGGTCTGTCTCATCATAGTCTCGGTGAATAAACTAAAAATGTTGTACTTTAAATCATCAAAAATCTTACTTTTCGAATTCCGAGGTGGTTTTGAAAAGTAAATTTGGACAGTGTACACAGTTTTGCCATGTTGGCGATTTTTTATATTCGGAAGTATCCTCCATAACATGTTTGTCTAGTTTACAACACACTTATATAAAAGTATTATAATCGATAGCACGTTTGAAATGAATTTACATTAACGATTAGCTTAAAATTATCAGCAGGTATTATAAATCCATGATTGATTATTTGATTGTAAAAAAATGAAAAGCACAATCTGTCAAATGTCAATTTTGCAAATCACAAATGTCATTGAATTCCAGCGTTGCCAGATGTACCGCTTTTCCGCTTTTTACACCGCCTTTCTTGATAATGGTCCACCTTCTGCTTTTAACTGACGCGGTTCCGCTTTTTTTGTGACTAGTTTTGCCCTGTACTTTTCCCGGGGCGTAAAAAGAATAGGGGATTCCAGGCCCATGGGTGTCGTAAGAGGCGACTAAGGGCTTTTAAGAAGTGGGAGAGTCACGCTGCCGTCTTTTGACGTCAGCACAATCGGGCCAGGCTCGTCCGGGTTAATTACCACACTCGCACAGAATACCGGCGTGAAGTAGCGGCCAGTTCAGTTAGTGTCGAGGACCGGTGGCCATTCCGAACTTGGTTTGCGGCGCTGGGCGCAAAGGATCCGAACTGCACAGTTCTTAAGAGGAAATACAACCGTGCCTCCAGATTTTTTAAGCGGCAAATCGCCCGTGCAAAGTCAAAACACGTCGTCATAATCGGCGAGCAGCTTTCCAGTTACCCGACCGGAACACGCAAGTTCTGGTCGTTGTCGAAAGCTGCTCTTGGTAACTTCAGCCAGCCGTCCATGCCGCCGTTGCACATGAGGAATGACACCCTGGCCCATACGGCAAAAGAGAAAGCCGATCTCTTGTGCACTCTTTTCGCCTCCAACTCGACTCTTGACGACAACGGAAAAACACCGCCGACCATCCCGCGGTGTCAGAGCTCTATGCCTGAAGTACAGTTCAGACAGAAAACTGTTAGGCGAGCTCTGTTTTTGTTGGACGTCAGGAAGTTGAGCGGGCCGGATGGCATTTCTCCAATCGTGCTTAGAACGTGTGCCCCTGAGTTGACGCCGGTGCTAACGCGTTTATTACGGCACTCTTATTCTAAAGGCGTAGTCCCTGACTCATGGAAGTCTGCCCTTGTACATCCGATCCAAAAAAAAGGAGACAGTTCGGATCCGGCGAACTACAGGCCTATTGCTATCACCTCCCTGCTCTCCAAAATCATGGAGAGCATAATTAGCCGTCAGCTCTTAGTATATCTAGAGGGTCACCAGTTGATCAACGATCGACAATACGGGTTTCGCCATGGTCGGTCGGCAGGTGATCTTCTGGTATACCTAACACATAGATGGGTAGCGGCTATTGAAAGCAAGGGGGAAGGCCTGGCAGTTAGCCTGGATATAGCGAAGGCCTTTGATCGTGTATGGCACAAGGCGCTCCTCTCCAAACTTCCATCATTTGGGCTTCCCGAGAGCTTGTGCAAGTGGACCTCCAGCTTCCTCACTGGGCGCAGCATACAGGTCGTTGTCGACGGATATCGCTCGAACCCGAAGCCCGTGAATGCTGGAGTGCCCCAAGGCTGTGTGCTGTCTCCCACGCTGTTTCTTCTGCATATCAATGATATGTTGGACACCTCCACTATTCATTGCTATACAGACGACAGCACTGGTGATGCCGTATACACTGGCCATGCAGGTCTCTCTCGGGAAATCGTCGACCAGTGCCGGGAGAAACTTGTGTCTTCTATCGAGTCCTCTCTTGAGAAGGTCGCGGAATGGGGAATATTGAACCTTGTCCAATTTAACCCCCAGAAGACTCAAGTTTGCGTGTTTACCACTAAAAAAACCCCATTTGTCGTATTACCGCTCTTCGACAACACTTCCCTCAAAGCCTCGCCTAGTATTGGAATACTGGGTCTCGAAATCTCGAGCGATTGCCAATTTCGTGGTCATCTGGAAGGCAAAGCCAAATTGGCTTCAAAGAAACTGGGCGTCATTAATAGAGCACGGCAATACTTCAAGCCGGCCCACATACTAGCGCTCTACAAAGCGCAGGTCCGGCCACACATGGAGTATTGCTGTCATCTCTGGTCTGGCGCACCCCAGTATCAGCTCGATCCATTTGACCGCGTGCAACGCAGAGCAGCTCGAATTGTCGGGGACACAGTGCTCTGTGAACGGCTGGATCACTTGGCGTTGCGTAGAGACGTCGCTTCATTGTGTGTCTTCTACCGCATTTATCACGGGGAGTGTTTCGAAGAGCTGTTTAACCTGATTCCTGCCGCCGAATTCCACCTTCGCACGACACGCCACAAGTTAGGATATCATCCTCACCATCTGGATGTGTGGCGGTCCTCCACAGTGCGGTTTTCAAGGAGCTTTCTTCCACGTACTAAGCTGTGGAATGAGCTTCCTTGTGCGGTGTTTCCGGGACGATACGACATGGGTACCTTCAAAAAAAGCGCGTACACCTTCCTTAAAGGCCGGCAACGCTCCTGTGATTCCTCTGGTGTTGCAAGAGATTGTGGGCGGCGGTGATCACTTAACAACAGGTGACCCGTACGCTCGTTTGTCCTCCTATTCCATAAAAAAAAAAGTTAGTTCCATGTCATGTTCAACTTTGAACAAGTTGAAAATTTACTCGATTGAATGAATACTTAGGTTTAAATAACTTTATTCTCATTAAGACCTATTGTCACTTACATGAGAAATTAATATTATACAAATTAAAGTAGGTACTCAACAACAATGATTTTGGTAGGTACAGAATGCAATTCAATGTTGGGCAAACAGATAAGACATAAAACAACCTATATATGTTATTGAAACATTTCATAATTATTGAGTATGTGCCTTTGAAGGCTCGCCTTAAAAGAAGTCAATATTTTGGCATTTCTTATTTCTGAGGGCAGGTTGTTATATATCTGAACTCCCTCAAAGGTAATTGTCTGTTTTCCATAATTACTTCTCACCATTGGCAGCTCAATATGACTTGCTCTTCGTGTAACAGTTCTGGTTAAATTCCTTTTTTTAAAGAAGGATGTGTTAGTGTGAATTTTTTTATTTAAAACCTTGTAAATGAGTAAGCATGTAGTGTGTGTGTATAAATGTCTGATTGTCATAAATTTTGTTTCTGTATAGATTTTTTCAGTTGAAGTTAAGTAGGGATAATGAAACAGTAGCTTTACAAGTTTATTTTGTGTTGTCTGTAGTTTAAGTAATTTCGACTTTGCAGTACAACCCCATATTTCTATGAGATACAATAGGTGTGGTTTAACTAGTGAGTTGTAAATTGTAAATCGGACACGGCGTGGAATAGATCTGACAATGTACATCCAATCTGAAAAGATTGTTGTAACAGCAGTAGGTACACGAAAAAATGGTGACTTATGGAATGAATGGTGAAAGACGAAATTGGTGAACGGCCGTTCACAAATCTTCCTAACTTCGCGCTCACAGCTCTGTCAGTTCCTATTTCAAATGCAGATTATGAGAGGAAGTTCTCAAAAAATAATAATATAAAAACTGACAAGCGAAATCGTCTAATTACACCAACAGTCAATGGAGTACATTTGGCGGACCAGACTGTAACAAAAAAGGAAGGCTCTTCCAAAAATTTCAAAGCTTCTCCAAACATGTTGCCAAAGATGACTGTCAAACAGATTTACAACATTCCAAAAGCAGAGTTCGAACAGACAATGCTGAGGATGTGTTTTCCATCGAATAAGGAATAAGAATAAAATTCCTTTTAAACACTCACATTTTTTATGAACACTGACATATTCCCTTTAATTTATAAGATCTCTTGTCCTGGTATGAATAAACATATAAAAAAATAAAGCTTATGGAGAAAGAACAATCGAAAATGTACCTATAATATATAATGTATATATAATATACAAGAAGTTCCGCATTTTTTGTTGAAAATCCGCATTTTTAAAGTATCGCTACCACATTTTCAACTTTTGTATCTGGCAGCACTGTTGAATTCATAGGTCTTTTTTTTTCACTCGTTTTTGGAAACTTTGGTTCGCACATTCCATGCATCCGCTGTTTCAAGTTTTCTTTCATTGGAAGTTTTCTTGCATGTTCTACTTGTGTTTTTATTTATTTAAATGTAGGGAAACGAATCTGGTTACAAAAATGTACAACACGAGATATTTGATATGGTTAAGATAAATTTAGGTAATGAAAAGATGAAGACTATTATTTTAATATTATGTGTTCCGTCTGACGTCTGAAGTCCTTTATGAGAGTACATCGCTCCTTTCGAAGTTCCGTCACTAGATGTCGCTACTAGTTTCCGCGCCGAGCAGTGCTGAGAGTCATTCTATCCATTGCTTCCGGTTTCAAATGGTACCAACCGATGCCAATGTTAAGCAAGACACCATGTTAGTTCGTCATTGTTGCGTCGTTCTTCGATCCGAACGGACCGATCCTAGATTCACTGAATAATTTTTAGAATTTTCGAGAAGTAAAGTAGAAAATTCATTTAATGTACAATTTTTAAATAAATTACTTCTTTATATATTTTTAGTGAGTTTCTGTGCCGTGCTTCTAGAATGGAAAATTTAGGTGAAGATTCCTCTAGAGCCTTGGAGGACAATAATTGTGAGGATTTTTCTGATCCTACTGCTGATAAGGTTCTCGTTGAAAATACCGTACCTATCGGTTCAAGGAGAAAGCGGGCAAGCGAACAGCAATCATCGGAGGGTAGTTCATCATCGCAAGACTCATCAGATAACGAGGGTAGTAATGCCTCTAAGCGACGTAAAACCTGTGACGATTTAGGACTAGATCAAAGGTATGAAATGTTATCCTATCAGCTGGTGAGTTATTTAAACAATATTATGCATGAAAAGTTTAAATTGCCGAGCCCTTCATGTAATCAAACCACTGTTACATCAAACGCTGTTAATCAGGAACAGTTTTTGCGTCCTCCAATCGGCAGTAAACATAAATTTGACATATCTGATCTTAGTGTATCTGTAAAAGAGCCTACCTTGCCAAAGGCAAGTTCAGATAGGGTCACTAAACTCAGTGCCTTACAGCGTTTCGATACCTGCGAATGGAATTCAGTTCGTTATACCGACGTGCAAAAGAAATACGTTGCATGTCCTGGTTTTATGGAACTGAGAGTAAATGAAGAGTTGAGGCGGTTTGAAGAGCAGGGTAGCGCCTCGAGAAATGTGCACAATGAACGCAGTTTTGCGGCTATTTCAAATGCTATTATGGCTCAAAATGAGTCCTTGAACACTGCACTTCAAACTCTTGTAGACTGGTCGGATAGACCAGAGACCACCCTAACGCCCTTAGCTTTATACGATAAACTGAAAGAACTGTTTGGTAACCAGTCTAGTTACAAAAATGTCTCAAATGATATCCTTCAAATAATTTGTGGTAAACGAGCAGAAGCTTTGGAAATGCGACGGCGATCTCTCCTGGCTGCAATGAAAGACAATTATATGAGAGAGGATATACAAAAGATACCACTGAGTGCCAAATATATGTTTAGTCCTGAAGCGATGTCAGTCTACATACAAAAAATCGGGGGTGTAGATAAACTTCATATAAAACCGTTGCCGCAGGCCAATAAAGCTCGTGCAAAGTCGCCCACTCCCTCAACGTCATATCAGGACAAATCATTTCAGCCTCGCACTAATAAAACAAAAGGAGACAAGAAGTTTTTCAACAATAAAAGAAACCAAGACAACTCATCTAAAAAAAGGGGGGGGGGGGCGAAAGTTTAGCAATAGCAAAAAGCCAACCGGCCACAGTAAGTGACTCGGTGTTTTCGGGGGGTTGCCTAGCGCTCCATCGCCAAAAATGGAAGATTTTGCATGCTCCAAAAACAATTTTACAAATGGTGATGGAAGCACGTTTACCTTTCAATCAAAAACCCCCATTAATATTTCCTACTCTGGAGGTTATGAATACCTTTCATACCCCTGTATCTCCTCAAATGACAGACGAAATTCAAAAATTGATTACACTACGTGTTTTGGAACTGGCCCCCTTATCTCCAAGTTTTATATGTCCAATGTTTCTAATCAGAAAATCAAACGGAAAGAACCGAACGATCTTGAATTTGAAGCCGCTAAACCAATACATGAAACCGAAGCCTTTCAAGCTTTTCAATCAATATCAGATACACATGTTTTTACAGCTACACGACTGGATGGCAAAAATCGATATAAGCCAGGCTTATTACCACGTGCCAATCATAAACTCCCACAGGCGGTACCTTCGCATCAGCTATCAAAACCAACTGCTACAAATGACATGTTTGCCTTTTGGTCTTTCGGCAGCGCCGAAAATGTTCTCCTCCATAACAAATTGGATCGCAGAAATCCTGCGAGCGAAAGGAATACGTCTTATTGTATACCTGGACGATTTTTGCCTAGTACACCAGTCCCGAGAGCAGCTTCGATTACATGTCGAGATTGCACTAGAACTTCTGAGCAACCTCGGATGGTGTGTCAATTTCGAAAAGTCTGTCGTTACTCCGACACAGACGATGGAATTTTTGGGCATAACGTGGGACACACGGAGCAATTCCAAGTCCTTGCCAAACGAAAAGGTGCAAAAAATTCGACATTGCCTTCAACAGCGGTTGGAGATCGGCAGTTGTACCCTCAAGCAGGCGCAACGCCTCTTAGGGTATTTCAACTTCGCAACCTTCATCACCCACCGGGGAAGGTTGCATTGCCGCAGTCTTCAACGTCACTGCCACCTACTGAAAAAGACTCCATTAACAAAAGTATAAGTATCCAGAAGAGGTTCAAATAGACATGAGTTGGTGGATGGAAAACTTGACATTGAGAACTCCGATTCACGTGAAGATGACACGCACCAACTTTATTACAACCGAGGCCTCCGATTACAAGTGGGGAGCACTAGTCAACAACAAAATGGTAGTAGGCAGGTGGCAAGCTCACCAGACAAAATGGCACTGCAATTTAAAAGAGATGTTTGCAGTAAAAGCGGCAATATTGTGCGAAAAGGACAAACTAAGAAACTCCAGAGCCATTCTTCAGAGCGACAACAAGACTGTTATAGCTTACATAAAGAACGAAGGAGGGACGAGGTCACAACATCTACTAGAGATGGCGAAGGATTTTCTAAAGCTGACAGACAGGCTAAATATTCTGTTAGTGCCGCATTTCCTGCCCGATAAATACAATATCGAAGCGGATCATTTATCCCGAAACAGGAAAGTTGCCGAGTGGCACCTGACAAGAGAGGCTGTTAAACCCATCTTCGCCAAATGGGGAATTCCAGAGTTCGATCTGTTTGCCTCCGCCAACGCCCATGTTGTTCAAAATTATGCTACTCTAGACTTACTAGACTCGAGCGCCTGCTTTCAGGACGCATTCAGCAGGCCTTGGCGCTTCGAGTTGGCTTGGGTGTTTCCTCCACCCAGTCTCCTACCGAGAGTTCTACAACACATGAACACGGCCACCGGACGGTACATGACAGGGATAGCTCCAGCACAGGTTCACAGCCAGCAGTTGGAAGCTTGGCTTCTTTCGGGTGGGATTCATTAATAGAAAACTGGTCACAACAGGAAAAAGACCTACTATCTAAATGCTGGCGAGATTCTACATTAAAAACTTACACACCAATCTGGAATAAATGGATTCAATGGTGTTCACAAAACCAAATTAAACACCAAAAACCTGCTGCCAGCGAAGTTGCTCGATATTTAGCAAAATTACATATCATGGACAAATTAGCTTATCGAACGATTCTGGTTCATAAATCCGTTATTGCTTCGGTCTGTGAAACTACATCTGAGATGAAATTATCTTCAAATCCTCTAGTAAAACATATTCTAAAAGCTATATCAATATCAAAGCCATGTCCACCAAAGGCACCAATATGGGATGCAAGAGTTCTAATTGCTCATTTGAAGAACGCAGATCCCAACCTAGACAGTTTGTTTGAGGTTTCTCAGCGAGCAGCGGCAATTCTACTGCTACTGTGTGGACGTAGAGTGCATGACTTAACATTATTACATTGCGATTCCAGCCGATTTATAGAAGAATGCGATAAAATTACGTTACGTCCCGAATTTGGATCTAAAACAGATACTGTACACCACCAGCAATCGGATTGGATACTATCACCGCATCCTGACCTCCATATAAACCCAATATTTTGGGTGCGTCGATTAGTGGAGCTCTCCAGCGCAGTTAGGGGCTCACTTACTAACCTTTTTATAACCACAAGAGCTCCGTATAATCCAGCATCACGAACTATTATAGGCGGTTGGCTGAAACGTCTGTTATTAGATGCAGGAATTAACGCTTCTCCTGGCAGTTTCAGGTCGGCTGTAGCCTCGTTAAACTGGATAGAAAACTATCCTATTGATGAGATTTTGGCAAAAGCAAATTGGCAACACGAAACAACTTTTAGAAAACATTATTTCAGAACAATGCAATCTTCATCGCATTCAAACGAAAAATCACTGTCGGAATTATTTTCTGTTAAATAATATTAATTAATTGTCCCATCACATTGTTGCATTTATTCAAGCAACCAGGTGATAACAAACACGTCTCTCATAAAGGACTTCAGACGTCAGACGGAACACATAAAATACTAATTTTACCTTACAATAAAATTGTTATTATGTTTCCTTAGACGTCTGAAGTCCTAGTGATGCCTACCTGGTGCATCTACATCATTTATGATCCTTACAATGACGAACTAACATGGTGGCTTGCTTAACATTGGCATCGGTTGGTACCATTTGAAACCGGAAGCAATGGATAGAGTGACTCTCAGCACTGCTCGGCGCGGAAACTAGTAGCGACATCTAGTGACGGAACGTCGAAAGGAGCGATGTACTCTCATAAAGGACTTCAGACGTCTAAGGAAACATAATAACAATTTTATTGTAAGGTAAAATTTGTATATTATGCACTAAAAGGTATAAAAATAATTGCGTGTTTTTATACAATCTAATCAATTAATCTAATTTTAGGCTTTTCCACGTCCCGACCTCATCTTCCATTTCCAATGGGTTTCACCCTACTATCACTTTTTTAACCGACTTCAAAAAAGGAGGAGGTTCTCAATTCGTCGGTATGTTCTTTTTTTGGTTTCAAAAATTATCCACACTGGTCTAATATTTTTTTTTATTTATTATTGAACCAATAGCACACAAAAATTAAACTAATAACAAAAATATTATGCGATGGCCGACTGCCAATTACAGGTTCACACTATTTATGGTATAACATTTAACGCTCTAATTAAACTATGATTAAATCAAAATAAAAAATAATTAACTATTAAATATAAAGGTGTGTATGAGTGTATGTGTGTATGAGTGTATGTGCGCATGAGTGTATGTGCGTATGTCTTAAGTCGTTTTCAACTCTTCGATTACAGTATACTTAAATATCATATAAATAAGATAAATATAGTAATGGTCCCAAAATTGACCCTTGCGGAACTCCAGAACAGAACATCCACAAGGTCAGAACGATGCCCAGCCAAGACCACAGCTTGCGAACGATTTTACAGGTAAGACTCCATCCAACGAAGAAGATCACCACGAATCCCTAGTTCCTGCAACTTGCGTAAAAGTATAATATGGTGGAATTTTATCACAACCCGGGCCTTTTGATGTATCAAGAGTTTTTAGTAATTTTTTTACCTCGTCAATCGTAAGTTGAATATTGCTGATTGTATCATGACAAATAGACCGTTCCTCTGAAAAAACTTTATATTGCGATGCAGGTGAAACAAAATTTTTGAAGAAGAAATCATTAAAAGCATTACAAATATCATATTGATTTGAGATAGTCTCATCTTTATAAAGCATCACGCCAGGGTAAGCAGATTTATTATTTCTTTTGGATTTAACATAAGTCCAGATCAATTTAGGTGTAGATTTTATTTTATCCTCAGAGTTCCTAATATATTCTGAATAGCAACTTTTTTCAACGTTTTTAACACGCTGACGTAATTTAGAAAAGGAAGCATAGTCGTTCGGATTATTGTATTTTTTCCATAGATGATGATATTTTGCTTTCTCTTTTATTATATTTATGAGAGCCTTAGTGTACCACATAGGATATGTGTAAGTGGGCGAAACAGTTACAGGAACAGAAAGAGCCTAGAGTGCGGGCAGGTATAGATATGCACATACATTCCAGATCATCGTGTTCAAGGTCAAAGCACCGGCGAGCACCGAATCGCTTCGCACAAGCAATTAATACTCCCCCACCAAACACGTGGTACGGTCATGACGAAATACGTCGAATCGCGCAGAATCGCACAATTCCGAGTCTAAAATACTAGGAAATAACCACGACTCAGTAATAAGTGCTATATCTATTTGTGATATTGATAGGTTATTAAAAAATATGTTTGTCTTTGTCCGCAGTCCTCTTACATTTTGATAGATTAAGTTTAATCCTATATTTTGCCTATTCAGTGTGGAAGACATAATGAATAAATAAATAAGTAATTATTTTAAGCATTGTCACGTAAAAGTTAATGATAAATTGAATAGAAAATAATGATTTAAATTTTATTTGTAATTTTATGTAATTATTAGTTGATTGTAACCGAGAGTTATCAGCACTAACTAATATGTGACGGGAATATATTATATATACAGTATCTACTATCAGGAAAATAAGTATAAAAAATATAGATACAAAACTTTTTGCAAGTGTTTAGAAATACATTATTATTTTTGAAATTACTGTAAAAGAAATTGTTTTGTGAAAGAGTTGTGATGTATTATGTGTGTAAAACAGTTTTTAGTGTGAATGTGAGTTATTACTAAGTTGTGTACGTATTCTTTCGTATAGTTATTGTATGTGTTGTTGTTGTGTAAAGTGTATGGTGTGATGCATATTAAATTACAACAAGTGATAAAAACGAGTAACAAATTAAAACTAAACAACTGTACATATAAACTAATTAGCATATTTTGATTAAATCCCCCGAGGTTTTAATAGAGATATGTGGCGAGGTTTCGTTGCAACGTACAAAAATTCGGCAGTTTTTTGTCCAAATAAATTTAAAATTCATATCTTTACATTTTTGTTTGCATTCTCTGAACAGTGTACGGTTATTCTTAGTAAGATGTTAATTTATGTAAATTTTGGTATTATCTAATGTACTAACCTCGCCACGTATTCCAACATCAGACGGTTTAACATTCCGGTTTTTACGGGATGCTGCTATGATCGCGTCCTTAGTACGACGATGACGGAAACGAGCAATGATGGTGCGACCCTTAGCGGCACTACTTGTTCGACGGGCCTGGACTCGGTGCGCAAATTCCACATCATCACTCTGAATGCTAATACCTATCTTTTCAGCCAGTTTAAGCACTATGTCAGTAGTATCTTCATCTTTCGATTCTGGTACACCCACCACCTCAATATTCTGCAAACGACTCCACTGTTGTTGGCTTGCATTTTCTTCCTCCAAACGTTTTATACGCGTGGTATGCGTGTCGACATCTGCTCGTAGCCGTTCGTTCTCTTCCCTCAGGCGTTTTAATTCGGCAGAAGTGGTGCTCAGATTTTTTATCAAATCGTCATATTGATTACTTATGTAAGTGAGAGTTGATTCTATAGATGAAATTTGGCTTTTAACCGACGACAGTTCACTTTTTATAGCATTAGAAATTAATAAAAGTAGCTCGTCTTTTAGCGCACTCGGGCTGCCCAAACTGTATTCCGTGGACCGAGCAGTTGATGGATTAGCCTTCCTGGTTGTGATATACGATACATCCTCGAGACATTTTACAGGGGTATCTGTGTTGTCACCAGCTCTGGGCAGTTTGCTCACACATAATGGACATGTCCACGAAGGTATTTTCTTAGCATTGTCTAAACTCAATCCGACGCATTGGTAGTGATAAGATCTCGTACAATTAGGACGACAGCAGATGATTTTCTCAGATTGGCGCACTGATTTTTTACATGCGTTGCAATTAGACATTTCAATAGAAATCAAGTGTAGCAAGCAGTATTAAAAAACTGACGGTAGGCGTCAACCGGTTTGTCCGCTAATGCGCAACGTGCTCACTGCTATTCACACAATGATTCTTATATTCACAAAACTTTGCAATTGTTTATTTATTACAACATCATTGTTTGAATTGTATTATCTATAATTAAATTTATTCACTAATTAACAATTGAACTGTGTACAATTTGACCACAACAAAACATTTGAAACCACTTATTAATAATTTAAATTAGGAGATACCGAAAGAGCGTCTTATCTAATCCGCGACGGTAAGCGTATATTATATCTATTGTTTTGGAATAGGATTTTTTTTTGTTAATTTTTTTTTAACATAGTCCGAATAAACTTTATTTTTTTTATTTCAACAGTAAACAATATTACTATAAAAATAAAATAATAATATTATAAAAATAAAATTGCCGTCTATACCAATTTAAAGAAAACCACTTGCATCACGCGAAAGCAGTATTTACGTCTTTTGAGTGTGCTCGATTGTGCGAAGCGTTGCTATAAATGGAACATTCAACGTTAAGCATTATGCCGCATAATGCGCAACAACGCAAACATAGACATTAGTGCTGTAATTGGAAAACTAACTTAAATTTTAATTAAAAGAAAGACACTTACGAGTAGATTCGTCTTAATTTTATTATATACAGAAACATTAAGTTACTGAAACACAATATCAGTATAATATGTACGTTTTTATATTTCCTAATTACAAGACATTACAAAAGACAAGCTAGTTTTCTTTTTATGGCACATTGTATCTCTAAAAAGTATGCATCATTTTAGGTTAGATGCATTAACTTCAACACCTTCTCTCAACACCAAATGAAGACCAATAAAATTTACAAGCTTGCGAAGCCTAGGTCTGGGTAACGGCTTGGTGAGGAGATCCGCTAATTAAAGCTCGCTGGTGATCTACTTTACTAACAGTTCTCCATTAGTCACAAGTTCTCTTACAGTGAGGGTGAGGATGTGTTTGGTACGTCAGTGAAACTCTGGATTCTGAGCTAACTTTATAGCTGCTTCGTTATCCACTTGTAAGGTAGGCAGACCTTTAAGTTTTACAAGACTTCCGATAAACCTAGTCAACCAAACACATTCCGTCACAGCTTCACTGGCAGCAACCGCTTCAGCTTCTATTGTCGAAATTGCAACGTTTTGCTGCCTCTGAATTTTCCAGTACTATCCCGCCGGTATACGTGCAAAGTATTCCAGAGGTTGACCTTCCAGTTCCAATATCGCTTATATGGTCAGCATCACTGTATGACTATATAATTCCCTTTTTATAGTTCTTTTTATACATTATTCCGAGGTCAGGTGTGTATTGTAGGTATCTCATTATAGGTTTTACTTTGACACAATCCGCTTGAGTTGGTTTCTCCAGACTCCTTGATACTAATCATTTTCGTTTTGTGACACTACCTCTTCCTTGACTATAGGTGTAGTCACAGGTTTGCAGTTCTGCATTCCAAACCTGTTCAAGACTTTCTTAACATAAGATGTTTGATGTATAACTACTTTCGTTGTAATTTTAAATCTCCCCTTCAGTTCTTCAAAAAACTCGTCAACCAGTTCTTGATCTGTTCCAGCTACAAGCCCATCATCTACATAAAGAACCACAATCAGTTTCCGGTGGTCTTTCTCTCTTACAAATAGACAGGTATCTGCTTCACTGATTTTAAAACCAACTTCTTGAAAAACATTTAGAATTGTTTGGTTCCAACATCTAGGCGACTGCGATAGTCCATACAGACTTCAATAAACAAACCATTCCTGAACCATCAATATAGCCTTCAGGTTGCTTTAAGAAAATTTCTTGTTCCGAAAGTGATCCATACAAAAAAGCTAAATAAAAAATACAACAAACTGATCTTCATACATTCCATAATTTAATAATAATAATACCTTTCATATATTCCAGCCTCACATACTCTGATAACTGTTTGATATACTCCGTCAAAGCCGCTGCGGATGTAGCACTAGCTTCGACTCCTTCAGCTACAGGCTTCTTTGGTTTTTCAGTATTCCCTTGGACAATATCCATAAGTCCGTCTATGCCCCGCAGTAGAGCTGACATGCGAAACTTTCATTGTATCCAGTTATTCCCATCAAGCTTACTTATTTGTATTTTACTTAACTCCATGCTTAGTTTCCAACAAATATTATATTATTCCAGCAAAATGAAGGGCCCATAAACACTTACGAGTAGATTCGTCTCGATTTTATTATATTCAGAAACATTGAGTTACTGAAAAACATAATCTCAGTATATGTACATTTTTATTTTTTCTTATTACCAGACATTACAAAATTCGAGAACGACAAGCTAGTTTTCTTTTTAATATTGTATCTCTAAAAAGTATGCATAAGATATGAGGTTACATACATTAACTTTGACAAAGACTAGGCGGTATGGTCCATAGACTATAGCCAGCCCTTGATGGGCGAGTTAAAAAAAATCCAAAACAATAATAATAATACACATTACACGTACTTTTAACTTTTCAAACAAGAAACAAATAACAAGAGCATAATAGTTAGTATTGCAAGTTATATTTAACTTATTAACTACCTGTTACTAAGAATGAATGTCATACAAAATGATACACAAAAGAAATACAAACAGAAGTATAAATATTTAAAATTGAGAGTAAAGGGATTCATTATAGTAAGTTTTTCACAATAGAGTTAATTATTTTATAGGCCAAAATTAAAATAGTTTGATAAATTTCAACATTTCATAGTTGGTGATGTAACTTTTACAGAGTGTACCATCTGTTTAAAAATATATGTCAGTGAAGTGAAATGAATATGTTCACTTTGTAAAATATCAGACTAAAAAATTAACATCCTTAGATAATTTAAAATATTTTTGAATATAGATTAAATAGATACATAAATAATAAAATTCAAAATTTCAGGAAAATGCAGCCATCTGTGATGAAGTTGCAAAAATTCAAGAAAACATACAATATGTAAAAGATGAAAGAAAATTTTTGCTTCGAAAGTTACTTGAATATGAAAATGATTTAGATGTTGCACAAACATATTCTCGCAATGATGCTGCCAGTATTTATAATGGATCCAAGCCGAAGCCTAAAAAAAGAAGAATGTATGAGGAACAAGGAAAAGTAAATTAATGAAATACATCAAGACAGACAAAACTAAATTAAGCAAATAAAATGACCAACAATCTTCATGTATATATTGTACAGTGATAAATGTTAAAGTTTTAACTTATGAGCCTATTACTAGAGAAGTGAATGTGATAGTAGATCAAGTAATAGGGTTCCATGTAAAAAACAATATTTTGCTATTTGTAATAATATTTAATTATACAAATGATTTGCCAATATTTGTTTTTAAAAAAATATTGGCGGAATTAACACTAAAGAAAACTTAAATCATTTTTATAATTATGGATTTCCGCAAAGTAACGCCTAATTCAATAAATTTTCATAATATTTAATGATAGGAACACAATCTATTTTTGTGGCACTGAGCCCAATTAGTATATACTTTACTTTTGGTATTGAGTATTAGACTATAATTAGATTTTGTGTTTAATAAATCTATACCAATGATTTATGAATTAATATCTCATAAATTTGAAACATTAGGCATGTGTAGAATTAATTATACATATAATTACTGATAATGTACATATTTAAGTATAAATATAAGAAAATAAGTAAAAACCTCTTTTCTATACTTTAACATAATGTACATACTCCTTTAGCATATATGGGACAGTTCCTATACAGGTCCCGGGTTCGAATCCCGGTAGGTGCAAGCATATATATGATGAATATGGATGTTTGTTTCCAAGTCATGGATGTTTAAATGTATTTATATGAATATATGTATGTTTAAGTGAGTATATTGTATTAAATATATCATTGTCTTGTAACCCATAACACAGGCTATATATCCTTAACTTGGGGCAAGATAATTTGTGTAAAAAGTGTGTCAATATTATTATTATAGCATGCTCAATGAACAGAGCTACTAGGTGGTACAGAAATTTTTGATCACATTGTCTAATTTAATCACATAATAATATTTTTACTGAGAATTAAGTCAAGTCTTATGACTAAAATATATAAGGAGATAACTCCTTATCATAATATAGGCCACTAAGACTGATGTCACAAGTATAAATGTGTTACAAAATATAATTATCAATGCAAAAATTTTTGTCATCCCTAGTAAGCTGTCATGTCAGAGAACCAGATTATTAAACAGAAAGGCCTATATACCTATTTTACCTAATAATAGTCTACTTTAATAGTTTTTCTATTTTTCATTCATAAATGTTTGCTACCTCAATACAAGCATTTAATTTTACTCAGGTACTGGCTTCAAAAAATGTGAAGTTGGAAAAAATGTTTATGTGAAGGACAGAGTGTATTCTCTGATTGCCAAGTGATGGAACAGTGTGTTGGATCAGTTTTTGCATCAATAACACAGACCATGGTGCAATATCCCACACAATCCATATCCCAAGTGAGGTTGTGTATTGAGCAAGGAGCACACTGAGCTGTTGAATAAATATAAGAATCGGTAAATTTGACATTTATTATGAAAGTGTTTTCAGGTCGTTTCGTTAGAATAGGTCTTTTAAATTTTTTATCATTCCACAAATAGGTACATTATGGGTAGTCTACTCTTTAATTTTACTGAAATAGGGTCTGCACATCAGTGAAAATAATATTTTTTGGGGTATGTAATACAGTGTTACTACAGATCTAATGTGAATGGACTCATTATAAGGCCCCATTTAACTTCCTTTTGGCCTGACTGGTGGTTTTGTAACAACCTGTATATATATATATATAGATTTTACAATTTAAATTCAACAAATTGAATCATAATTATATTGACACTTTTTACACAAATTATCTTGCCCCAAATTAAGCATATATAGCCTGTGTTATGGGTTACAAGACAATGATATATTTAATACAATATATTTACTTAAACATACATAAATTCATATAAACATACATAAATACATTTAAACATCCATGATTCGGAAACAAACATCCATATTCATATATATATATGAGATTTCCACCTTTGTATTAACTCAAAACGAAGGGGCCGAATTGTTTATTATTTATAATTATTTTTATTCCTACAGTAAGGTAAGGATGGGTATTACGAAATTCACCCCGTTTTTTTTATTATTAACAGAACATCTTCTGTCCGGTCAGCTTGTGAAATATATAATCAGAATACAACTCCCATACACTGATAACATAAAAAAGTTGTCATCACAAATTTTTATTTTCTCTTATAAAATGATTCCTAATGCTACCTTGTCCACTTGGTAGTGTTGAACAGTGAAACAAATAATTGTTAATAATCTGGCCAATTCTCATAGCAACATGAAAAAAGTCTCAAAGTTCAGAGAAATATTGGGGTATACCAACATAGCTACACAACAAATCTTAAGTATAATAGTTCTACAATATTATGTAACTTTGGCCAATAGCCCAACCATTATGAGATATAGATTTGTGATATAAATTATATTTTTTTGAGGCAAAACAATAGCTATCCAATCCAGATTCAAATAAAAGAATATGTCCTAATGTGGTAGTTGAAAATTAGGGCAAATTAAAAAAAATTGTTAGTCAGAATTATAATAAATTAAATTTAAAATTTATTATAAACTTATTACTAAGATATATAACTAATGACAATATAGATATCTAGTTTAAAAAGTAGAATTGAATTTCAGTCAGATATTTCTTCATCATCATCATTAAATGATAACATATCCTTATTGCTATTACTTTTATTATTTGATTTAATGATCTTATTTGGTGTGTTTGATTTCCGTTTAGATTTGAAAATAACTCTTTGGCTTAGATCCGCCTTGGTTTCCGATTCAATTTTATCTGCTTTCTCTTTCTCTAGATCAGCTTCCTCCGCGGTTAAGTCGCCTTCTTTTAATACAACTACTTGAGGTAATTCACTTTCATCATCTTCCACAAAGTCCGCTTCGTCATTTTGAAGTTTATCGAATTTGTGATTGACGCTTTCTTCATAACCTGCCTGTTTTTTAAGAACTTTCAAAAATGGGGGGTCGTCAGGTTTGATATAATTAACGTTCCTTTTTCTATTCATGTTTGATTTATTTACAAACTTACAAGACGTTACAAAGCATAAAAATGAAATAACTTTAGAATTCACATTCAGAGTAGGTACTGCACATAATTAATAATATACAAATAAACACTTTTTTTTAGACTTTGACAGTTGACTTTTTCCCACAGAACATTATTTTAATAAAAAGCGCGGGAAACGTTGAATCGATTGATCGTTTTTTCTTACGCTGAATTTTTATTTTTGATTTTATCAGTATTAGTTTAGTATATTTAGTGTTGATATATTAGGTTTAGTGTTTAGCTAGAGTCCAGGTAAGTTTTCAATGTATATCGTAATATGGACAAGCCGCCTGACTTCACCGCCCCGGGGGCTGAGATAGTTCCCCCGGCGGCTAATTTTATTACTGTATCGACAACTAATGAATAGGAAATGGACACGGATAGTTATGTTTCCAAGCGTACAAGTCCCAACAGATCTCATTGACATAAAATTTGCAAAACCTGTAATATGAAAAAGAGGAAGCACGCTCATGCGGTGGGTGGTAAGACTGGATGTCGTTGTGGAGAAAGACATTTCAATAGAAATTACTAATAAACCTTTAGAAACATCTAATATCACTAGTGAAAATAATTCAAAAATTCCCTCAATACCCTCTATTGGTTCAAATCCCAAAGCTTTCATTTCTATTGGAAGGATTAAGTACAAGAAAAATGACAGCTCCATTCATTGTGCACGTACAAAGAGAAACAATTACACCAAATGACAGTACCACTCTAAAAAAAAATCGAAATATTATTCATGGTTCATTAAATCAAAAAGGTAGGAACACGATGTCCTTATCTTTCTCAAGTTTTACTGATGCTGACACCTTCATTGATTCCAACTTAGAAAAGATGACCTTGAAAGCATTTATTCCATCATTCCAATTAATGCGCGTGGGCTCTGTACGAGGAGTGCCCTCAGTCCTGGTCAAATGAGGACGTTATTGAAAATGTGTCAGTGCCACTAGGTACTGAGAACCTTACCACAACCACTAGGTTCTCAAAGTTATACAAATAAATTATAAGACTATAGTGGAGGGTTCTCCTGTCTGGAAACCTACTCAAAATGTTGTTCTGACATTCGATGGCCAGGTCCTGCCAGAACGTATATTCGTTTGTTTTAATTCCTTACCAGTAGAGCTATACACATACCCAACTATACAATTTTTCAATTGTTGTCGATTTGGACATACGAAATTGCAATGCCGATCAAAATGTTTATGTTACAAATGCGGTTCTGAACACACTGGTGACTCTTGTAATGTAAATGAGGAGAATGTTACTTGTTGCTATTGCTCAGATAATCATTTTGTTAGTAGATCTTGTCCAGAGTATGAGCGTCAAAAATAAATTAAAATTTCTTTGGCACAAAAATGCATCTCATATGGGGAAGCAGCAAAATTGATTCCTCCTATTAATAAATCCTATGCTTATATAACAGGAAGAACATTAGTTTCTTATAATACTCCAGTCCATATATCTACTCGCCCTCATTCGTCTCATCAGTCACAAAACAATCTATAGAAATCGTCGTACATCTAAATCTAAATCAAATAATGGTTATGATCAAGAGGCTCATCAAAATATAATCAAAGAATTTCACACTCCTGCAGCCCAAGATGGCTGTGCATTGGAAAATACTTGCACATTGACTACATCAGATATCATTCAAATTCTCATTCAGACATTAACCCAGTCTAATATTAAAATACCGTACAACGTTGCATCTATAATAGATATGTTCAACAATCCAGAAGCCCTTAAAAATGGCAGTACTTCAAAAGATTCTATAATGGAACTGTTGAAGTGCAGTTAAGAAGTAGTATAAGTAGGCTTGTTTATTTGTACTCTCTGAGACTTGGTTTAAGCCAGGCTTAAGACAAGGCTTTTAAAATCCACGGATTTTCTTGCTTCAGATATGATAGTGATGGGTATGGTGGTGTCGTTTTACTTATAAGAAACATTATCTCTTTCTATCCTCTATCACTTCCTACCCATAGTAATTTTTCTGTGGTAGCAGAACAGATAAATAATATTTGTGTAGTTTCTATATACATATATTCCTTTCGCTACTTCTTCAGCTCTTCACTACTTTAACAGTCTTATCACACGTCTTCCTCGTCCTTTTTTAATTTTAGGAGATTTCAACTCCCATCATATTTCTTGAGGATGATCTCTACATATTGTGGTGAAATCTTGTTAGACATACTTGATTCTCATAATATTTGTATACTTAATTCTGGTGCTCCTACCAGACGCACAGGGCCTAACGTAAATATATGTACCCAATTGTTATTTCATTTCCGACTAATGATTCGCGTTACTTACAAAATTCTTACAGAAAGCCACGTTTGAAATGAAAAATGAAAAAATGAAAAATTATGGGATAAATTTAAAAGTGCCGTAGACCTTAATATTTCGGATTTACCCAATTTATCGCATGGAGTTAATAATTGTCGCAATGCATTTACAAGTGCACTACTACAAGCAGCAGATGAAACATTCCCTTGGAAAAAGTCACCTAGTCGCCATAACCCTTCTCCACCTCGGTGGGATAAGTATGTACTGAATTAGTTAAATTAAGAAAAGAGGCTGAGAAACAGTACTATAGAGACATGTCAGACGAGGCATGAAAAAACAGGCGTATCGAGCTTGGGTTGCGGCGCTGGGCTCAAAGGATCCGAACTGCATAGTTCTTAAGAGGAAATACAACCGTGCCTCCAGATTTTTTAAGCGGCAAATCGCCCGTGCAAAATCAAAACACGTCGTCAAAATCGGCGAGCAGCTTTCCAGTTACCCGACCGGAACACGCAAGTTCTGGTCGTTGTCGAAAGCTGCTCTTGGTAACTTCAGCCAGCCGTCCATGCCGCCGTTGCACATGAGGAATGACACCCTGGCCCATACGGCAAAAGAGAAAGCCGATCTCTTGTACACTCTTTTCGCCTCCAACTCGACTCTTGACGACAACGGAAAAACACCGCCGACCATCCCGCGGTGTCAGAGCTCTATGCCTGAAGTACAGTTCAGACAGAAAACTGTTAGGCGAGCTCTGTTTTCGTTGGACGTCAGGAAGTTGAGCGGGCCGGATGGCATTTCTCCAATCGTGCTTAGAACGTGTGCCCCTGAGTTGACGCCGGTGCTAACGCGTTTATTCCGGCACTCTTATTTGAAAGGCGTAGTCCCTGACTCATGGAAGTCTGCTCTTGTCCATCCGATCCAAAAAAAAGGAGACAATTCAGATCCGGCAAACTACAGGCCTATTGCTATTACCTCTCTGCTCTCCAAAATCATGGAGAGCATAATTAGCCGTCAGCTCTTGGTATACCTAGAGGGTCACCAGTTGATCAACGACCGACAATACGGGTTTCGCCATGGTCGGTCGGCAGGTGATCTTCTGGTATACCTGACACATAGATGGGCTGCGGCTAATTTATTGCGAAATTCAATAAATAATTCCTAACAAGTCATGGTTCTCTGTCATTAAAGTTGATAAAATCATTACCACCATATTGATAAGAATGCTCCTTGGACACACCACTTGTCCGGCAAACCTTGCAAGGTTTCATATTATAGATAGTCCACAATGTTAATGCGGACATGACTTTGGGGATCTGGATCACTTATTCTTTTCCTGTCCTAAATATGACTGAACTTCCTTTTTAGATAGTTTGATATCCATCCGTGTCACTTTCTCCACTTCTATAAAAACCCTCCTGAGTTCTGTTGATCCCATATTGTATAGTATACTTCCTAAATATATTCATAGCAATAATATTAAATTGTAAATAATATATAGTACCTAATATATTTTATCTGAAAATTATATATATAATATTTATTTATTCACCTACATTTATCTTAGCCATATCAAATATCAAAATTCTCGTGTTGTACATTTTTGTAACGTGATTCGTTTCCCTATCTTAAAATAAATAAAAACACTTTGAAGTAGAACATACAAGAAAACTTGCAATGTGAATCGATGAAAGAAAACTTGAAGCTGGGGGATGCATGGAATGTGCGAGCCAAAGTCTCCAAAAAGGAATGAAATTAAAAAAAAAACACTATTTTGTTATTTTTTTATTTCCTTAGGTTGCGATTGTTGTTGATCACCACAATTTAGCCGATGTTAGGCTCTTTAGAGTAAATATTAGGATGACGCAATCGCTCGTCGTACCGTTTCGCTGCGGCGTATATTTGAGCGAAGCGAGGTAAACTAAGTCTGTGTACAAAAACAAAACAAAATTAATCCTAACAAAAACAATAAAAAGAATCTTTTGGAATTTAGCGCCATATTTAAACACGAAGAATTAGCATTTAGCGCCTTATTTGGTCACATGAGAAACTTGTGCTGATTTACAAATTTATTATCTAAGAAACTGGCAGTCGAATCACTCTCGATTGATAGCAATGTTACAAATAAAAATTATTGTGATTTGATCTTTAAATAAATATAAATAGTGCGTGCTAATTTAGAATAATTTGTAAAACATGTTTGTTTTTAATTATAATAATTGAATGAAGTCGAAATTCAAAATTCGGTCTCTCGACAATAACCTAGAAATTTCGAAAGCTTTCGAAATTTCTATGAGTGCATTTTTTTTAAATCGGTCCAGAAATGGCCGAGTAACAATTTAACACAGAAAGCAATGGAGTCACCCGGTGGGAGCTCTGCTCAGCTTCGCTTCCCTTCGCTCAATTATATCCTTTGATGTAAGGTAGGCCACCAACAACAACAGCGATTATATATTTTATTCTAAATATTCTAGTAACAGAATATGAGTAGGTGTAGGACTACCTATCGTTACTCTTTACCCCTCGTTTACCTACATAAAAACAAGTCAAAAACTTGTTTTATATAAAACTTGTCAAATCTTAATTATTTGTTTTCGACATTTATTGCAATTGTCTGAAACATACTTTCGTTCACACTGTGGTGCTAACAAGTCTATACCAGCATAAAACACATTTGCGTTCACATATAGATCTGAAACTTGTTTCAATGACAGCGTTCACACCAAAATAACACATACATGTTCTTAACAAGTATTATTAATTTTATAGTAGTTTATGTATAATACATATTTAAAACATGTTTTATACTCTATCCATGCTTGTTGAATAAAGTTTTAAACATTGACCGGACACACCGTATTTTTTTTAAAGTGGAAAAGAAGAACATAGATGGTGGTCAAAGAAACAAACTTTGTTAGCAATATTTATCTGGGCTTGCATTAAGATATTCTTTCAATACTTTTATAATCGTCTCGCAAGCATCAGTAATGCATTGACTACTTTTTGCCTTTAATATCCGATGCAATGAATCGAAAAAAGATGAATATGAATCACTAATAGCTAGAAATCTTAAACAAACAGCCAACAAAAAAAAAATCGCGTACACCTTCCAAGGGCCGGCAACGCACCTATGATTCCTCTGGTGTTGCAAGAGACTGTGTGCGGCGGTGATCATGTATCACCGTGACCGTATGCTCGTTTGTCCTCCTTTGCGTAAAAAAAACCGTGTGGTTTCGTGGGACACCGGATAGGAACGAAGTTCCTTGTTATAAAAATATAAATTTTAAGTTATATTATAAAAATATTAATTTTTAGTTCTATTCGAGGTATAAAGAAAATAATTATTTGGGTAAGTACCTATACATTTCTTATTTTAATTTATCATTGATAAAATTAAAAAAAAAAACTACTTTACAAAGTTATTAACTTTATTTTATTTACAATGATTTATAAAAAATACATAATAATAATATACAAAGAAACAGCTATTTATATGAATAATAATAATTAAGCGTATTTATGTTTTAATAAATTATTGAGTGTGTTCTGCTAGGTACTGATTTCCTGTATACAAATTATGCAGAGTAGAGGTAAGGAGAATCATCTCAGGAAGCTGGGAGAAAAGTTGAAAAAGTGTCCAACTGTATGCTGTAATTAACAGTTCAAAAACCTTCTTCATTGGCGCTGGTGTAGGTACAGGGTATGGTATGAATGTAGCAATTGTAAATGAATTAAAGTATTAGTATTAATTTTTATAAAGAATTAACACGTTTTTGAACTTATTGAATAGACTAGAACAGGGAATCTTCTGCTATTCCCGTCACGCATATATGCAACATAGTACACAAGCTAGCTATACATTAGTAGACTGAACAACAACATGTACCTATAGTTATGCCAATAATATCGATCATGAACATGACGTGTAAAATTTTCTACGTGTTTAAGTAACGCATTTCGCGTTCATGACTTTTAAGCAATGCATTAACAACCAGGGCGCGCATCAATCATTAGGTATCCAAAATTTCGATATTACCTAATGTAGCGTACTTTCGATATCAGTTCAAAGTTTTTTGATATAATTTGTGATAGTAACGGAATAGTCGACTGGTCACACTGAACAATTAAACCCTGTATAGACATGTTAGATATTTCGTGACATGCTCGATATCCTCTGGGGTTAAATAATATTTCAGGCTTCTACAATCTCCATTCATATTATGAGGCAAAGTACGTTGGTAGATATGAAGTTACCTTCACGGCGTCGCATGGAGAATAACAATATAATAAAGAAAATTAAAAGAATAATAAAATCGCTGTGCTTTATTGAAAATACTAATGCATTTTAACATGCCCTATACAATTAAGGCCAGCTAAGTATTCGCTGATGGCTGGATCAAAGCACGCTATGTTACGCAATTCGTCGTATTTTAAATTTGAGAGTGCATCCAGGATTGGTTCAGGATGAGTGCGATTTCTAGCGATGGCGCTGTTGTTATTTTGTAGGTCTACTTCTGGTGTCACTCGAGCAATGTATCGATTTTTGATCTAAAAACGATTGAAATTAGTAACACCTTTGGAAATTAACAAAATTTACTCATTTTAAATCTATATATAATAAAAATACTTATTACTTGGTCTAAATTTGAGACAGGAATGCCAATATTTTCCCAAGTATCGGACCCTTTAGGAATAATTAAAGGCTTTGTAAAGTTTATGTTTCTGTCCTTCAATGTGATGCCTTTCCCGAATCCCATGCTATAGAATACTTCCTTCGACCTCCTGAGTAGTGGTGGTTCTTTCGTTGAGTGAAATATTACGTGTGCGTTATACAGAAGTGCAATACTTCTTATCATGGTGCACACGTGCTTTTTGATTTCTGAGTCTGAAAATAATTAATATAGATACCATATTATAGTAGGTAGGTAAGTACATATAAACACACGTAGGTTATTTCGCATTTAGGTTTTTGTCCTATACCTACTCAAATCATTTTTTATGTATGAATCTTACGGACTAAAGTCAGCTGAATCAATACCTAGGTAACACTGAAAATGTTTAGAAAATGAAAAACGGCTTAATGTAGAAAGTTGCCAATACTTTTATTGTTTTTCGAAGTAATCTCCGTTCCTCTCTACACATCGCCGCATTCGATGGAACCACTGAGAAAAGCAGTGGGCCCATTCTTCCTTAGGGGTCTCTTCTATGGAATTTTCATACGCTTTCACCGCATCTTCAGGGCTCGTAAAGCGAATAACTACCTCGAATTTTATCTTTAGTTCTTGGGAATAAATAAAAGTCGCAGGGCGCCAGGTCAGGACTGTATGGCAGATGACTCATTATCTCGACACATGCCATAGTCAAATATTCAACAGTCCGTATTGCGGAGTGCGCTGAATCATTGTCGTGGTGAAGGAGGATCCTGCTTCGAGGGAAGTGCTGTCGAATTTTTCCAAGACAACAGGCAAACAGCGATTAACATACCAGTCTGCAGTAACTGTCCTTCCATCTTCTAGCACAACTGTCGCGAAATGAATGAACCTTTCCGACCAAAGAATAAGGCAAGCATATTTTTTCCTTGACTCCTTCCTTTCTTTACCTTAGTTGGCCGATCCTCGAAAGGAGACACCCACTGAGCTGATTGTCTTTTGGTTTCGGGTTCGTAGCAATATTTCCAGCTTTCATCACCTGTGACGATGTCAAATACAGCAGCTTATCTAACATTTGGCGACACCAGTCCATGCGAAGGTGTTTCTGGTCGTCGGTTAAAGTATGGGGACTCCATCTGGTACAAAGCTTCCTGACGCCTAAATGTTCGTGTAATATTTTTTCAACTTGACACATACCAATGCCTAGGATTGCCGGTATCTGCTGATAGGTCACTCTCTTATCTTTCTCTTTCATGCGTCGCACAGCGCTGATGTTATCTTCAGTTGTCGCTGTTAAAGGACTTCCCTCACGCGGATCATCATTGAGATCTCTACGTCCACGCTTAAACTCGTTAAACCAATTGTAAATAGTGGCACGAGATGGGGCTTCATTAAGAAATGCTAATCGCAGCCTATCATAGCTTTGTTGTTGAGTGAGCCAACAACGAACGTCATAATAAATAATTGACCGAAAATTTTCTCGCGTTAGGTTCATTTTCACGTGTAACAAGAGTTTTAGATTTGCCGCCAATTCACAAAAACAAATGACAAATGAATGCAACATACTACATTAGGTTACCAAAGAGTTCTAAAATTTAAATTAAAAAAGCGTTTTCATTAGCAATGTTTCTAACTGACCAGTTCTAAACATTTTCAGTGTTACCCACGTAATATGATGGCAATTACATCGTTAATATCACCAACCGCGCAAATTTGAGTGGGTCAGCTGGTATTCAATAAAAACATAGACGTACCATAATTTTTGAAAATATCGTATTTCCCACCGATTATAATTATCTCATATACCGTTGACTGGTATTTTTCAGTAATGATCTGAAGGCATGTTTCTATTATGTTCCAGATACATTTTACTTTACTTAGGTCTATCATGACACAGATATAGAAGTTGTCATTTATCGGAATGGGAGTCAATACATCCTTAAGCATCTCTAGTTTTCCACTGTATTCCCAAACATGGCATATACATTTTTCAATCCCCGATTTTTGAGATGATTTTCTACCGAAAGAATATTCCAATACTTTTGTTTCTCGGGGCTTATCATTCTTTTCGAGAAACGCATTTATAAGGCTTGATTTACCCTGAAAAAACTTGTTGAAAGTAGTTAAATAAAAACTGATATTCAAGCAGGAATACTTAAATTAATTCTAAGTTTGACTTCACATAACTTAATTCGATGTTTAATCAGTTTTATATTATCTTCTACTTAATCATAGACTTACAACGTTTTTATTCCCTGTTATTATAATATTGGTTACAGTTGAGTTACATTTTGCTTCCTTAATAGATTTCTTTAGTAACTCTACAGCTAACTCAGGTATTGACATTCTGAATTTAAAGATCCTATAACGACACAATAGTTTTTATTAATTAATTTTTATTATTTAATTAATTTTTCGCATTTAAAATACAAGGTAGGTACCTACGTTATTTATTGTTTATACTGTTGTTGCTATAGTAACCTACATAACAAAGAATATGCTACTCGTTGATACTCTATCGAGAGCTACATAGATAATACACCTATCTTTATATCTACAATTCTTCTTACGTGCGTTAACAGTGAACTCCTCCTAAACGGCTGGACCGATTTGAATGAAATTTTCTGTGTTGTCTTCAGGTGGATTCGATGATGGATTAGATTAACAATTGAACTACCTCCTAAATGGTGGTGGTGGTGGACCGTTTTAGATGATTTTTTAAGAGTGTTCCAGTGAATTTGAGAACGATCGACAGAATCTAAACGATTCTCAATAAGTTCACATATAATTCTTCTGCGTATGTTAGTGATCTCCTCTTAACGTCTGGACCGATTCTTCAACAACGTCTGTTGGGTCCGCTAGTATATTATATATAGAGAAAACTCACAATAATTTGCTCTCAGAGAATACTACGTAATAGGTATTATATGTCTATTCTAAGTGCCTACCTAAGAGCACAGATTAGAGTAGTTTTGAGTAATACTTTAATCGAATACTATTCTCATGTCAAACATTCACACCCCGCCATACCATTACTCAGGTTGACTAAAGAGGGACTAACGTGAGAGGGCGTTGATATCCAGAAAGATGTGGGCGGGGCCAGTGCAAGCAGCATACCCCGCACTGTCTGTATAGGCAATGAATGTCGCTGATTTGCAGCATATCACTGATATGCAGAAGAAACAGTGTAGGGGATAGAATACAGCTACCGACAACAGCGTTTATGGGAATAAGCGCGACGGCGCATGCGCCGTCGATAACAATCTTAATGCTACGATCCGCCACAAAGCTGACCTATTTGTATAATTTTCTGCGAAGTCCATAGGAAGACAGCTTCCCAATAACCGCTTTATCGATGTTACTCCATCGAAGGCTTTCACCATGTCCAGACTAATCGCGTCTTACGCTGCGACTTAGGTATATATTGGTGAGATATACCTACAAGAAGAAAATCACAAGCTGAGCTACTCTTGACGGAAACCGTACTAGTAATCGCTAATTACCTGGTGCTCGTTCAACCAAGTAACCACGAGCTAGCGGTTGATAATCTATTCCACAACTTACGTAAAAAGGGGGTAGTTACCTAATTTGGATGTGGCGACAGTTGGATGGATCCCAGCGCACACGTAGGTATCGCATGCACCAAAACTGTTCGACACCCATCCCCGATAGTACCTACCCGTTTTCGGCACAAGGCATTTTGAGATTAAACTAAGGTTTAACTACCACCGATGGACACTAAACAGTCACCAGCGGCATCTGGATCCTGTTGGAAAAGTAATGGGTAGGGTGCAGTAAAGGAACAAATCTCATCTCAATCTGCAGGCACGGTGCTCTGCATCAGGCAGGTCCACGGAAATCAGTTAGCACTCCGGATGTGAGGTCAACAGAAGGTGCAATAGTGGAGATATGTATATCCCATGCCTGGGATGCGCGTAGGCGCACTAACCAGTTTTGTCAGAGCACATGCTAAAGCAGTAAGTCGCGAACAATTCACATGATCGGTGGTACATGAGCCAAATCATTCAGCGTGGTGCATTTTGAAAATCGTCTCGGAAGACTTCCCGAAGAGCGCCTGGTGAACCCAGGTGCTTCGCCCTGTAGTTTGCCACCTCACTGCATTCCAGCAGAACGTGAGCGGCTGTTTCCTCTGCCCCCAGGCAACCTGTGCATAGAGGGCTGTCCGTGACACCTATATTAAAAAGATGCCTGTTAAAATTGCCGTGACCTGTGGGGCTGTGGCCGCACATAATATTAATCTTAGTCGACACCGAGTAAGATTTCCCTGGTAAAACGCAAGTCGGCGCAAGGTAAAGCTGCTTTGGCTTGCCTGCACTTCTCAAGGCTATCCCATTATTGTTGATGTAGTGCTTTTATTGTGTTTAGTGTGAACCAACTATGTGGCAGAGGCAGGAAAGGCTCTGGTCCGACCGGTTGGGTCTCAGAACCCCTTCTAGCCAGTTGGTCTGCCGCCTCGTTGCCCCTGACCCCACTGTGACCTTTGATCCACTGAAGTGTTAAGTTGTTTTTGCCAGCCACCTTATTTAATGCTGAGTGGCATTCAAGTAATATGCTGGAATTGATTCTCACTTTGAAGGGATTGTAATACCGATTTGCTATCAGAGAGTATTCTAATGGTGTGATCTTGAACCTCTCTGGCCAAGATAGCATTGGCAGCTAGCAGAATCCTCGAATATGCTGACATTTAGGTCTTCCAAGAAGACTCGCGTACCTATGCCTGAATACGTCTTCAAACCATCTGTGTAGAGGTCGAGCTCATGATGTGTAAGGACACTGTCGTTCCTTTCCTCGAGCTCTTTTCTGTATTTTTTGTCAAACATGAATGTCCGCTCTATTTTATCACTAGCTGCTTCCACCAGTGACCCAGCTGACCATGCTTCTGAAAGTATGCTAAGGTGTCTTACTTTGTCAATTCTCTGTGTTTTCAGATGTTTTAATTTTAGCGCAGCCATTGCCGCTTCTTGATATATGAATGGGTGGAGCGGAGGGATGCTCAGGGCTATTTACAAGGCGGCGGTAGGAGTTCTTCTCATGCATCCCGTCACCGCACAGCATGCTTGCCTTTGAAATTTTTGTAATTTGGCGATGCAAGTTGTAAGCCTGATCCTGGTTCACCACACTATACAGCCATAAGTGAGCATTGGTCTCACCACTGCTGTGTAGAGCCATAGTTGAGCTTTGGTTGGAGACCCCATCGCTTGCCAAATTTGGCCTTCACTTTAATTTTCAGTTCTGTGGTCATTCCTAGGGGACGTCGCCTCATATATCGATGCCCTGCTGATACAGGCTGAGACATTTAGGTAAGTGTTCCGAAATCGATGGGATACGATACAAACTCTAAGCGTAGAAACCTGTAGGTAATAAATATTAAATGAAAGAACACACACTCGGTTAAGTATTTATTTCATTAATAATCTGTTGTAGGTACATACTGATTGAAGAAAGCATAATACATAATAATATATACAAAAATCCCACAACTGCAAAAGCTGATTTAAATATAATATATAACATCTTATCGAGAAAATAGAATTGATGATAATCGAACAGTGAAAATATTACAGTAGGTATGTGATTGTGATTTTAAAACGAAAAGCAAACTAAAATACACGTTTTATTAGGAAATCAAAGTATAGGTAAATGGAAAATAATTTTCAGTAAGTTCAATTTGGAATAGTGTGATTAACAAAAAATGTATTTTATTACAAGGTTATTAACTTCAGGACCTACTATCACAATCATCAATATAGGTACTCACTGTTTTCATTGCTACCTGCTTAGATCATTAATACATTTGGATAGACTATGACAGCTGTTAAAACGTCGAAAAAAAAAGTGTCATACAAATCGCGAGTGTAAGACGTAGCTTATCACGCACACTACTAATATTCCTGGGCTGTTTTTATCGGTTGTCTAAAAGCAAGAGACTCTATCTAGACGTATTAATTTTCTAAGGCTATTTGATGTGATAATCAACGTAGCTAATAAAAATTACTATAATGCTGCAAAATAAACATTAAAAAAATATGTATCAGTACAATATATACATCTATATAATATTCTAATGAATATAAATTACAACTATGTAAATATTTTAAAAGAAAACAACGGAAGGGACGGTAATTAAAAAATATTTTAACGTCTACAATATATATATATATAGTACAACATCTAGATTGTCAACGAGCTACTAAATTATCTTTTCCAGCGCCATCATACTGGAAATATTGACTTATCCCAAACAATTTAAAAATTTTTTGAAGTTATACTTCTTTTGGCGCGATGGAGAAAAATGATGAGATGACACCTGAATTCTACATCATGAAGTTAGTTCTAGGTGGCATGAAAATCGATAACTATGTTAAAGTTGTATATTCTAGTATTTTTATATTTAGAACACGTGTTTCGTAACAGTACAATTAAACAGTGTGAATAAATAAATATTATTTTGGTGTTTTTATTAAATCAATTTCATATATGATAGCATTGACTAATAACTATTTGTTAAAATTTTATTTATTTTTCCATACGCCAAAGAAGTATAACTTCTAACGCGTGTACATAAGTACACACACTCTTTTTTTCGTAACTTTATTGATTGCTGTACCTAATTAAAATTTTTGTACCTAATCGGGATATATAGGAGAAAACACAGGTATAGTAGAGGTATAGTACACATGATTACAAGAATGACCATTTGACACAATATAAGAAAAATAACGAATAACAAACTCACAGATTATCGATTTTAAGTAACATTAATGTTAAATTTAAAGAGAATTATTGTATACATTTATAAATTATAAATTTATTTTCATGGAAACTAGCTGGAATACATTTTGGGTTTGTTTTGTAAATTATATGTGAAAGTGTAATTACAGAATAAATTTATAGCACACGAAAAATAACATTTCTATAGAAAACGCCATCCCATAACTCAATAAAGAGTACTTAAATTATTGCTTTTATATGTTAAACTCAGTTTTATTTAAACAAAATTGGTTATTTCGAAGCAGTGGTAGAATTTTTACTGACGTGAATAAGAATACTAAAATAATAATAAATAAATGACATTTAAGACTTAATTTACTTTAGTTTATAATTCCTGTATCATGTTTTGAGCCATAGTAGCTCTGCACAAGGAGGTTCAAACGACATAATGTAACTTACTCAAAATTTAAAAATATTTACGGACAAGCCTGAAATGATGTCACAAAAAAAAATTAATTACAGAGTAATTAATTATTGGTGATAATTATGATTTGAGCAAGAAATTGACATTTAATAAGAGAAATTATTTCTGAGAAATCGAAATAGCCGCCATTGTTTATTTGATGTACTAAAAGAATAGCAATAAATGTCTCTTTTCAACCAATCCTCAACGCTTGTTTGTTTGTTATTTGAACTATGACGTCATTGTCCGCGTCGATTGGCTGTTTTTACATTATGTTTAAAATACTTTAAGTAACGTTTAATATTTTTAATAATTATATAGCGGTGTACACTACCGAATGAAATTTAAAAATAATGCATATTCTAGAGAATTCTTGACTATTGTTACAGGTACGTTTTTAACTAAGATCATTAATACGTCTAGATAGACTATGACAGCTGTGAAATCGTCGAAAATAATTGAATTTAGAATTCACCTCTATTTTGAGCAATGCTCGTACATCGCGAGTGTAAGACGTAGCTTGTTACGCACACCAAAGTATTAATCTGGCCTGTTTTTATTTATTGTGTAACAGCAAGACGTATTAATCATGTAAGTTTTTAAACATTCTTATAATTTATAATGTTCCTCAATGCCTGGATAACTCAACATTCAACATCAATCGGTGGGTCGGTACAATACAATATTATCCACGAGAGCAAAGAGGTTGAATGTTCCACACAGTCCGCACAAAGGTAGAGGCACACACACTGCTAGACTTTTTTTCAACCGTTTAAGCCCGTTTTAAAATATTTCATACGTCGTGTTTCTCCCAATTATAAAGTTTAAAAGTTCAGATTTTTGTTTTCAAGGATCAATAGCGGTAACCTACAACAGAACTTAATATTTATTGTTAGCAAATTTAATTATAGGTATATTATAAATCTTTAACGACAGGTGACGAGTGCCATAAAATAATATAAAATAGTAATAATATAAAATAGAGCATTATGGCTATCGCACATTAATGATATTTTATAATAATATAATTTTGTATGGAGACGTGTACGCGTCGATTCAGCTTTCCGCGTCCATTCTGCTTTCGCGGCAAACCAGCACAAAATGAGGATAAATGTGTTTTTATTATGCGAATGCTATAGAGAGCGTTCGGCGCTGTTCCGCCGCGTACAGCGCTGATCGCCGTCGAATGCGGCGGAATAGCTCTTTACAGGGATGGTTCGCGACTCCTCGTCGACAAGTTGCGACATGTATTGTTCCTGCATTGATTTGACGTAATCATTATGCACGCAAAGATTAAAGAGTGCAGACGTGATTTAAAGTTATTATTCTCATTCTTACGACGCCGTACGCGATTGATAGAAGCAGAGCTGTATAAGTGTGACCAAAATCGTTCAGCGAAACGCGAATGGAGGTGAATAAGTGCGCGTAGTCCCTAAAGAGTTGAAATGCTCAGTGCAGACTGCGGGAAGAGACATTATCGGTTATTACGGTATCACACCAAATATATTTTATTTTATAAACAGCGTGACTTAAAATAATTATTGTTGCAAGGTTTGTGTTATACACTAAAACAAAATATTTATAATAATACAATAACTTAATATTTCATTGTAATTCCTATAACCAAGAAAAAGTTTAATTGCTACACTTAAATGCATTAATATTCAAATATTAAATGCTGTAGGTATAATTAAATGCAAATTCATGATAACATATTTTGTACAATGATTAATTTATATATTCTTAAATAACATTACCAGTGTCTGTATAAGTACCTACCATAGAAGTTAAAAAATACATTTGCTTCTATGCTAATAAAACGAATATTTAAGTAAGTATAATACAACAGATAAAAAATAATATTGAGTCTTTAGCCATGTGCCACATTAACACGTGATTTGATTTAGTTTTAAAGATGTGAGTTAATATGCAAAATACTAAACCTTTTACGTTGGTAAAAAATACGAAAACAATATTGTTAGGGTGCTTTGGACCTCATTGCTACATGTTATACGGCAAAATGTAATTAATAAGTATTTCCTATGCACGGACTAGTAAAAAAATAAGGACTCCGTGTCACCTTATATAACAGCGTAGCACCAAAACAAGCCGATTAACGTGTAAATGCATAGCCCCACGCACACACTTACACTACTACAGGCCGATAGGCGGCCATAATGTGAATTGTCATCGTCTCTGACAGATCAGTTTACGTCTAAATAAAATATTTTAAAAATGCCGTCGTGCGTTGTGAAAAAGTGTAAAAACGATACTATATAAGTATTTGTGGCCATATTTGATTATTTAAGGGAGAAAAAATTGTGTTCCCGCACACACACTAGCATAATGGTGCTTCACTTGCTAATATCACGGCGCGGAGTCCTTCTTTTATTAACTCGTCCGTGTTCCTATGCACAGGCTTGCCAACGGTGCCATGAAGTAACGCGTCAATAGTGCATAGGTATGAAAAAAAAATCATACCTGCATGTGAATAAAGTAGTGAAGGTAAATATTTTTATATAAAGATACTGCAAGGACCCAGAGAAAATAGGACACCCCTTTCTTTCTAGTCCGCCGAAATTAAAAAAGCGTTAAATACCTTTGCAATTAAAGGAAATACCTATAACCATATTATTATGTAAAAATCCTCATTTCGCTCTAATCTGTGTTAAAATATGTTCGTGTGATATAAACATGCCACTCGATTTTAATAAAGTGAACATAACTCAATGATATTATTGAAACTCGTTATTAATCGAATGTTTGCGAACCTGGCTATTAACGGGTACTTGAAGCCTTCTATTTGTGACGGAATAAATATCGCTGTCTACGTAGTACTTGTAGTTACTATTATTGGTAACTATTGTTAATAACAAAATGGCGGCGTCATAAGCTTCACTCTCTGTCTCTTTCTAATTGCATAAAGTACCATTACTATCACTTCGTTACAGCTTATTTTACTCAAACGACTGCATTTCTTTCTTAATTTGGACAACACAATTTAGGAAATAAGACATCTATCGGAAAAAATAAAAAAAAAAATACAGAAGACGTACATTTGATAGCATATTACAATATTAATGAAATGAATTTAAGAGCTAAAACCTACAAACCTACAACTTTTAACAAACATACTTAACTATATATCATATATCCTGATACAAAAGAATAAAAATAAAACAAAACTAGTACATATTTATTATTTATGAATGTTTTCTTATCAAGTTGTTTTTTTATATTGTTGGGAGGTTGTAATCGCATGGTAGGTAATTTTCAACGTTTTTTTATTGTTTTTTTAGCTGGAATCAATCACTTATTAGAAATATCCCTAGCTTGGTTTCACGTCGGATATTTGCACTTCATTATCAATATAAATACGTTATTATAATTACAAAATAAGCAATTGTGTTCCGCATACTTACACATTGAAATGATGCAAAAATGATTCTGACGCCAAACAGTGATAGAAAAGACAGCTACATTTTGTAACTTGCGTGTGAGTGTAAACAGACATGACTTGCCACCTACAAAAATTGTCCCAATGTAAGGCGACCAATTGGCCTACTATGCGTAAGAACGATTATGATTTTATCGGTAATTTATCAACATAACAAACAAGAGTTTCTAAACTTTTACATCACAATATAATTTATACACTTCTACTTGGTAGAGTTAAACTTTTAATAAACTACTTAAACAATATCTAAAGACAAGGAAAAAATAAAATTATACAGAGTTTCACTCTGTGTCGTATTGCAGTCGAATTGTAGGTAAAGCTTCATTCTTAAATTAAAAAGAATGTATTTAAACGTACTACTTAATTGTTAAACAACTATACACTTAGAAAACAATGACACTTTCTAACAGAGTTAAAAACTACCTATACAAAAATATATCCACTTATGAGATTTGTACTTTAGAAAGTAACAGTCTCGGTTGTACATACACAATTTCATTGCAGAGGTGCGAAAATCTCTTTGGAAAATCTGAATGAGATTTATCCTACAGGAATTATTACACAGGCTCTTAAAAACTCATGCAAACGACTTAAAGAGGTAGAGTCATTACATTTAGTTAGGTATACATAGCATTCTTGCATAAGTAAAATAAGCATAAAACATAAAAATCAATCTAGTGCAAGTAAATTATTAGTCCTAGTTAGATAGCAATATGATTACTCGCTATCTTAACTATTTACATGAATGAGAAATAATAATTTCCGGTAGGTTACGAAATACTGTTTGTTCATTAGCTCAAATAAATTAGTTTCATTAACGTTCCCGACGCGCGCGTTTTGCCCGTGATATAGACGCTGTATTCAGTTCGTCCTCATCGCGTCTTTGTGTGTGAGGTATTTGAAGTTGACTCTGTGCAGTCAATTGTAATTGTAGAGCATGGGTGTTGAGCCGTTCAGCCAATAATAATGGCTTGAGAGCGGCCATCTTGTGACTGTACAGAGTGACTTTAGGTCTACTATTGACAGCAGCTGTCAACTGCTCCCTTACTGACATCTTATTGTCTGACACTTTGTTGTTCCAACTGTCATTGCTCTCCTGAAAATCTTTACCTTCACTCTCAATGTCGGCCAGAGTTTTTGTTTCGTCGCCAATCTTACCACTATCTGTGTCACAAACAATATTTACTTGTGCTCTTACTTCTGCATCAAATTTGGATATAGTGCTCACCAGAGGCTTAGCCCACCCAATGTGTAAAATAGGTGTTTGACTGCCTTCTTCCCATTTGCAAATACCATCATAGAATCTGTCAAATTATAATGAAATTACCATTCATGATATCTATGTATTTCCTATATACTAAGTAGGTTTCACTATGTCGTGGTCTTCCAAAGCAAACATTACTATCATTTAATGTATGTCTGACAGTGAAATAATATTGATTTAAAATTACGATTTCCTACTTACGATACCTATTTATATTATAGTAAAAATAGTATAGTGAGCTATTTTTAAAAGATGCTACTAGGAAGGTACAGTTTTAGTTAAAGAAGTCAACCCTAATGCCGTCAGAAGAGGTAAGAGTCACGCGATAGAAAGAGAGGCAACATCTAGGTGAATAAAAATGTAGGTTCAGTAGCGCTGTGCGATCTGAAATACACCTTAACGACCGCAAGAGTCCCTATTTCTTTACTTGTTATATTATATATTCTTGGGTTTTGGTTGGATTCGAGTTTTCAGGTTTACCTTTTTTTACATAGATGTTTCATGTTACCTTTTAATAACGATCACCGCCGTGTACATTCTCTTGCAACACTAGAAGAATATCAGGAACGTTGCCGGCATTTAAGGAAGGTGTGCGCGCTTTTTTTGAAGGTACCCATGTCCCGGACACTTGTAGTACGTGGAAAAAAGCTCCTTGAAGACGGCACTGTGGAGTACCGCCACCCATCGAGATGGTTGGGATGATATCCTAACTTGTGGCGTGTCGTGCGAAGGTGGAATTCGGCGGCAGGAATCAGGTGAAATAGCTCTTTGGAACACTCCGCGTGATAAAAGCGGTAGAATACACACAAAGCGACGTCTCTATGCAACGCCAAGTGATCCAGCCGTTCACAGAACACTGGGTCCCCGACAATTCGAGCTGCACTGCGTTGCACGCGGTCAACTGGATCGAGTTGATACTGGGGTGCGCCAGACCAGAGATGACAGCAATGCCACATATGTGGCCGGACCTGCGCTTTGTAGAGCGCTAGAATGTGGGCCGGCTTGGAGTATTGCCGTGCTCTATCAATGACGCCCAGTTTCTTCGAAGTCAATTTGGCTTTGCCCTCCAGATGGCCACGGAATTGGCAATCGCTCGAGATTTCGAGAACCATTGTTCCCAATATTTACACTAATCGCGCTAGAAGCTAGGTCAACCCATCTAAACTTAGAAAAAGTTTGGAGTTTCTTATACTTATTCCGTAAAATATTATAAGTATTCATTATCACTGTATTGAAATTATTAGAGAACATTATTTGTTTATATTACTAAGAATGTGAATCACGTCATGTTTTAAACCTTCTCAGCGGTCAGTTTGTCTCATGTGCGGTGTTCCTTAGATAGCTCTATCCATTGAACCTTATATTACGAAAGTTTATTATGTTTATATGGAAGCCTATATATCAATGCACAAATAAAATTTGAAAACAAAATTTTATGAACGATGCGGGACTCGAATCCGCGACCTCTGGCGTTCTGTGCCAGTGCTCTGCCAACTGAGCTAACTGTTCGAGTGACGTATCGTAATAAAATCTTGTATGCTTTGTTTCAAATTTTATTTGTGTATTAATCCTAGAAGTGAGGGTTATAACTTTAAAAAATATAACAAATTGTTTAGATTTACAAGAGCCACATCTCAAGTCAATTTCCTAATATGCAATGTAGATAAAGCCACAACCTGAGAGTTGAACAAAGTATACAAGATTTTATGACGATGCGTCACCCGAACGGTTAGCTCAGTTGGCAGAGCACTGGCACGGAACGCCAGAGGTCGAGGGTTCGAGTCCCGCATCGTTCTTAAAATTTTGTTTTAAAATTTTATTTGTGCATTAATCCTAGAAGTGAGGGTTATCACTTTAAAAACATAACAAATATATATCAATGGTCACAACCATTTCAGGTTAGGTTCACCAACATTTGTATTGTGTATAAGCATACATACCTCTATTATTTATCAGATATAAAATGCTTACCTCAAAAGTGATGCAAAGCATTCAGGATCCTTCAAGATTGATCTCGCTGAATGGCCGGAACTTTCCGCTTTCATCAACTGTGGTATCAGTTCATTTGCTATTTCTGAAAACTCCTTGTAAATTTCTTCATCATCCCTCGAGTAATTATAACTGAAAATAGAAAAATAAAGATGAAATCCGGTTGCTAGCCTTTAACCCCCTTATTCATAATAGTCTGCTAACTTAAAGCATTGCTAATTCTCACTCTGTCTTCAAAAACACTTCTTAGCGGCTGTTTTAAGTTAGCGGACCATTATGAATAAGGGGGTTAATATTTACACAGATCTCTTGGCGTTGCGTAGAGACGTCGCTTCATTGTGTGTCTTCTACCGCATTTATCACAGGGAGTGTTCCGAAGAGCTGTTTGTTTAACCTGATTCCTGCCGCCGAATTCCACCTTCGCACGACACGCCACAAGTTAGGATTTCATCCCCACCATCTGGATGTGTGGCGGTCCTCCACGGTGCGGTTTTCAGGGAGCTTTCTCCCTCGTACTACAAAGCTGTGGAATGAGCTTCCTTGTGCGGTGTTTCCGGGACGATACGATATGGGTACCTTAAAAAAAAGCGCGTACACCTTCCTTAAAGGCCGGCAACGCTCTTGTGATTCCTCTGGTGTTGCAAGAGAATGTGGGCGGCGGTGATCACTTAACACCAGGTGACCCGTACGCTCGTTTGTCCTCCTATTCCATAAAAAAAAAGTGTATCTACAGTACTCTACTCCTGAGAAAATACAACTATATAAGATTTCAGTAACATACTATCAATGTTTTATGAGTAGCAGCATTGATATGTTCAGGGAAAATAAGCTTAATTCAATCAGGCTTAAACTAAGCGCTTTTAAATAGTCACTACAAATATTTCTTTTAAATTACTGAATTTATCATATGTTATAAAAAAGTTAAACTCTCGAGAAGAACATACAAGAAACTCAACGGCCATTCTTTTCAATCAAGTAGAGTAATAGGGGTTAAAGTATGAAATTGCCGATTTATTTTAATAGGTATTTTGAATTGACATAGAACCTTCATGGTTTGAATTATTTGAGTGAAACTTTTTTCACATGGTTACATAGGTATGTAGTTTTTCTTTTCAAAAATGTGCACATTCGATTATCGACTTTTAGTTGTTTTTTTATTCAACTTAAACAACAAACATGGATACTTCGAAAATTCGAGTGTTATTTGAATACAAGTTCCGACGGGGAACTAACGCAGCAGAAGCAGCTCGCAATATCAAGAATGTGTTTAGAGAGGGGACAGCTAATGACCGCACTGTGCGGTTTTGGTTTAAACGCTTTCGTGAATGAAGGAGGTGAATAAAAATAAATTGAAAGAGATGGTGGAAGCCCATCCGAGCCATGAAATGAAAGAGACGGTGGAAGCCAATCCGAGCCAAACTACCCAGGACGTAGCGGCATGGCTTAATGTTACCTAACCAAAAATATTGGACTCATTCGCGTCAAATCAATAAAATAAAAAAATATGAAAAATGGGCGTCATTTGACTGATCTGGAAAAACGCGTGTTGAAATTTGTGTTGCTTTGTTGAATCGATACAGAAATTAAGAAATATTGGATCGAATTGTGACAGTAGATGATAAGTGGATTCTTTACGATAACCGTAAGCGAAAAACGCAATGGCTGACCTAAAGCAAAGTTTACCAATAAGCTGGTAGTGGTAACTGGTTGGTGGTTTCAGCATGGTGTTATTTACTATAGCTTTCTACGATCCGGTCAAGCAATGACGGCAGATGTGCCGAACTCCGAACAATGATAGCAAAACTAGCAGTGACAACTGACTAACAGCCCCAACTCATGAATCGATCTTCACCATTATTGCTCCACGATAACGCGAGACCTCATACAGCACGAGAAACCGTTTTCATTCTACATGAACTGCAATTAGAAACCATTCGTCCCTCTCCGTCTTCGCCAGACTTTGCTCCAACGGACTACCATTTTTTTCATGAATTGGACAATTCTCCACGTGATAATAAGTTTTCTTCTCACGAGGCAGTACAAAATGCTTTCACACAGTTTGTCGAATCTAGATCACCACAGTTCTATCGCAAAGGCATAAATGACCTTCCTATTAGATGGCAGCAATGTACAGATAATAATGGTAATTATTTCCATGAAATAAATTTGTTAAATTAAAAATTTATAAGTACAAATCGGCACTTTCATACTTTAACACCTAATATTTTACAAGGGCTGTAATTACTATCATAATTAGTAACCGCATCCAACAACAGGAAAACTATACTCTTATCTTGTTTGGTGAAGGCCAAATATATATATATATATAAAAATGAATGGCTGTTCGTTAGTCTAGCTAAAACTCGAGTACGGCTGGACCGATTTGGCAAATTTGGTCTTGAATTATTTGTGGAAGTCCAGAGAAGGTTTAAAAGGTAAATAAATATGAAAATGCTTGGAATTAAATAAAAACAAAAATTTCGTTTTTCCTTTGATGTGTCCCCCGTCGTTCATAAATCAAATTGAAATAATAGTTTAAAATGAATAACTAATTTGAATAATAATATCTATATACTAACTTTCTCAGGAGGTAAAAAACAAACTTTAATTTAATTATTGATTTTTTCTTATTACTATATATGGCAATACAACATTTGTTGGGTCAGCTAGTTGTACTATAAAAAGCTGTCACCTGCAACAATATAAATCATTCACTTCAATACTTACTGACGTATTACATCACCAGCACATGCCCAAGCGTGAAAAGCCTCCTTATACATTTTGTGACGATGATAATAGCCACCTTGGAATGTGTATGGATATACATGTCTGTCATCATAATATGTTCTGGCAGATCTAATTGCTTGTAAGTATAGAGTAGCGGAATCAGGCCTGTGAGTAATTTTTGCATCGTTTGCATCATCATCAGTAAAATTCTCAAAGTCATCTGTGTCACTATAGGTTTTCATGTATATTTCTAAGTCAGCAAGATTCCCTAATGCCATTGGATAAGTATCTAAATGACCTGTAAAATAGTAATAAATAATCACTCAATTAAGAAAAATAATAATCGGCGTCAACATGAATATAATTTATATGCATGCTAGTAACTTAAAAAAAAGGTTAAAAACTAATTTTCAATTTAAAATTGTATAATATTAACGTAAAGAAAAGTCCATCGGCATAGTTTCGGTCTTACAGCGTGCTTTCTGCTATTTTATTTTATTATATAATTATGTACACAATAGAAACATGCGCAGCAATTTCCACCAACTAGTCGCAGATCACAGGCCTGGTTTGATGTGTCAGTAAAAAGCAGCGGACGGATGACGGATTCCAGCATGTGAACACTGTGGGTTCATACACTTGATATAATTCCCCTTCATAGCGGTTTTCAAGGAATTTTATGACATGACAAGGATGGTACTACATGGATACCTTAAAATGTATGTACACTTTTCTAAAAACCCGTTAATGCTTTTACTCTGGTGTCGCAGGAGAATGTGAGTGTTGGTGATCCACTCTGATGCTTACATACATAATGTATCAAGATAGCTGATGTAAATGTGATTCAATTTAAATAAACCTAACTACATTGTTAATCATTATTTTATAATTATTAGAACTTTTTATTTAATAATAATAATAATATCATTTATTTCAGGCCATTATATGGTTAGTAAAATCTTATTCTAGGGTTAGTAACACATTAAAAACATTTATTTGAACACTTTAATTTTAACAGCCAATGTCTATTCATGATATTTTCAAAATTATTCATTACATTTACAACAATATTGGAACTTTTACTAATGCGGTCTCTAATAGAAAAAATCTTTTTTCTAATTACTGCATAAAAATCATTAACCCTATACAATGCAAACATTAAGGAAGCGCTACAATAACGCGGCAGGCCCATAAACATTCTAAATGCGTTGTTATATTGAACTCTTAAGATGTTCATATCCTTTTTATATTTATTTAAAACCTTGACTGATTTTTTTTTATATTTACAGTATTGCATTATTTAGTGCAGCTCTGAAAGGCTGTAATATAAAACATTATTTATTATTTTTTTACTCCATTTTATCTGGAGAAACACGCCAGAGGTGAAATTCGGTAAGTTTGCTGTAGTAAATTCCATCCCAATCATTGAACCTCATATCAATATAACTTAGATATGTAAATGTATTGCTGATAGGGATGATCAAAGAGGGATGAGTTGATAATAAAGTACCGCAGTTACTATTGGCTACTGCAACAGAATTCTAAGCTTGCAATATGTAATAAATTCCTAATATATAAAACAATCTTAAGGCCAGTGTGGACATACGGTATACAAATGTACGAACTGCAAGCACATCCAATATCAATGTTATCGAAAGGCAGCAAAATATTATATTAAGAAATATTTCAAGTGCACCGTGGTTTGTCACTAATTCTGAAATACACCAACACCTAGGCATAACCACAGTCAAGCATGAAATAAGACTAACCTCAGAAAGATATAAAAGTAGACGGTTTTGCCACTGCAATCCATTAGTAACACCTCTTTTAGATGTTAGCTATAGGAATCGCTTGAATCGCTATGATGTGCAAACACTTGACTCCAGAGAGTAGGTAAGCAGGATGAGTGGATGCTTCCGCGGGGAAGCACACTCTGCACGTGAGAAATGGGAACACATCTGATGAAAGCCTAAGACTGATTGCAGATACACAAAAACAAAAAAAAATGTATTGCTCATTTTAATAAATAAGATATTGTAGTTTCTTAAAGTTAAATAAATTCTTACCTTTCGTATATAAAAGCCATAAAAGTTTATATTGGAGCAGGGCAACCTCATGAACATCAATGGTTGGCGTTAAGGTAGGATTGATTGATGATACAAGTGCTGCTAGTTCCATGATTCGTGTGCACACTACTGGTTTACCTGCTACGTATAACCAAGAATGTGCAAGAACACCATCACCTACAGACCGGCCTCTTTTGTCTTCATTGCCTTTACCATGCCATGTGACCTATAATATAAAAATTAAAATGAATAAAAAAATTATAAATTTACGACCTCGGCTATACAAGCCAAGTGGTTAGCGATCCTACCTACTAAGCTAGAGGTCCCGGGTTCGAATCCCGGTACATGCAAGCATTTATATGATGAATATGGATGTTTGTTTCCGAGTCATGGATGTTTATATATATTTATGTAGGTTTATATGTATGTTTAAGTAAGTACATTGTATTATATATATTATTGTCTTGCAACCCATAGCATAGGCTATATATGCCTAATTTGGGGCAATATAATTTGTGTTTAGTGTGTCAATATTATTATATTATTATTATAAATCAAGTACTTACTTTAGAACCACACACTGTAATCCTTACGCTCTGTGCGGGAACTCTACATGCACCTAGCTATTCTATGAGTTATGGAGGACTATTTGTCCCCGGTTCAGGTTCAGAGTATCTTTATTCATTTAAATCTCAAATATCACATTGAATGGTAAATCTATAAATTATACTCATAAAATAAAACAAGTAGTTTCAAAATGAAATTTTGAAACTACTCTGTAAACTAATGGCCGTTTACAATAACATATATCTAGTTACGGATTCATTGCTGTCACTGTTTAATGACAAGATCTTATCTATCCATAGTTATGTCCAATATAGTTATAGTTGAATGCTTTATGTATATAACCTATGTTATTAAAATGTAAGTAAGTGTAAAAGGATAGATTTGTCTACCTCTAGTAAGTTAAACTAAGGATAGATAGGTTATTGAAAATGGCTGTAAATTAGTTCTAACCTAACCTAAGAGCAAACACATTGACAAGCTGACACTGCAAGATCATATGACATCAGGCCAAGCTTCTTCTCATTAATAAAATCATCTATTCAATAAAAGGCTACCCTTATTAAGTATCTTTTAATATAAGATTTAAATTGATGGAATGATAGGTTTTTATGGGAGTTTATTGGAAGAGGACAGAGTTTCCTATAAAAGAAGTGTTAACTTTTTGTAATCATTAATTTATTCTTGTATCTCATTTTATATTATACATACATCAGTTCTATTCATTGCAGATTATCCTTGTGTGTTAACAACAAATTTTCTTAAATTTATTGAGTTACAATTAAAATTTTAATATCTTTAAAATGGTTGTGCAACAGTTTCTTAATATCCTATATCATATTGGATGGTATTAACTGCATGATGTTACTTCATTCTTCTAAGGCTAGTGGAAAACAAAAAAAAACCACAGCAAACATTATGTATCAGCTTACAATGTCTTGAGAGGATCTTAGGAATAAAGAGTGCCTATGTCAGTCTCTGATAATGCCAATACCAAAATGTTTTGTGTTTCTGGGGTGTATAGATCTCAAATTGAAAAGAATATGCACCAAATGAAAATTATTATTTGCAGTGACAATTTTGACCAGAAAATGTTAAAATTCCTAATAATTAATAAAAGACAATAATTCTTTTAAAATGAAGAATGATATCTGAACCTATAAAAACCACTATAAGTAAAAAGAATTGCTAGATAGATATGGTTCTAGGGTAGTTGTATAAAATTAATATTACCTCTGCTGTTTCTTTTCCATCTTTACCAAAAACCACCCAGGCATGATCTTCTGATAGTGCAAGATGCACATCCCGCTTTCCAAGTATTTGACACCCTGCTGTGACAGCAAAAGCTACACCAAAACAATCTAGTTTGTTTCCTGTTAAAAAACTGTATATTGATTGCAGATGTGCTCTGTCTTTGTAATAACTACGTGTCAACGAATTCCAAACTACATCTGCCACACGTTTTATTAAATCACGACTAGAGTAATCACCCTGCAATAACTTGGAATCGACACCACTCTTCATCAATGAGGAAAATCTGTCATACAGTGATTTTACATCCTCCCACGATACTGAGGGAAATTTCATTTTCACAAATTTATTGTTAGCCAAGTTGACATCCTTATCACTGGCTTTAATATTTGTTAAATTATTTTCAACTGCTCCAACAAGAATGGAAAACAATGACAGATCTGGCTCTTTTTCACTGCGTAGTTGTGCTTCAAACAATTCACATACTTTTGAAATACTATCAATTGGAAAGAAACGCTTGTATTCGTTGATGCTAGCCATGGTTATTTAGGTTCATTGTTGTTTTATAAATGCAGTTACAATAATCTAAACAATATCAAAATAACTTGCCGGCGACGATTCGAGACCGGTTTATTTTTAACTTTTTTGTTGTAACTTTCAAGTTCTACAGAGCAGCAAAAGTAGAGAGCACGTAGACAGTTAGAACCAGTGCTGCCATTGCGAAATACTCAAAATATTATTATACATTAAATTATTTATTCAATGTTTTGGAGTCTAGTTTTTCGTGGCCTTGTAAGGGTTCATACGCACTATGCGGTTACCCGCAATGCGGCTAGCCGTCCGGCTGACCGCAGGATGCGGTTGCGAATGCGGCCAGCCGGATCGCGGGCAGCCGCATTCGCAACCGCAACGTGCGGTTGAAGAACCGTTGCGATTTGCGGTCATGTCGATCCATTTCAAAGATGGACGCGGACGAAGTTGCAGCTATTTACTACATTTACACACGTTACGTAAAGAAGAAAAAACAAAGAAAGAAGTACTGGGTGCATCCTTATTTGCAAACTCGGGATGAGAGCAAGCATTTTGCAATATTTTTCGAAGAACTAAAAAAATATGAAGATAAGTTTTTCAGATTTACTAGAATGAGCATAAAAACGTTTGAAGAATTATTGAACATTCTAAAAACATTTATAACGAAGCAAGACACACAATTTCGCAATAGTATTAAACCGGAAGCAAAGTTAATAATAGTGCTACGGTAAGTAAAATACATATTTATAATTCAATTTTTATTCAAATAATGAAGGTAAGTACTCATTTCAAGCATCATCGTCAGTGATGGAATTAAAAAGTTCCAGATAATCACTATCCTGAGATTTTTCGCTTTGAGTTGAAATTGGCGATTGTGCATTCGTCCGACTCCTCACAATTTCTTGAGACGTGTCTCGTCCAAACTCCGATGACTGCACAGGCTGCATGTAGACATTACTTCCTGAATACTGTGCCGTTTGATATCCATGATGGGTATTCCCTCGTCCAACCTCCGAGAAGTTTGTACGGTGAGAATAGGGACTATTACCAGAATAATGTGACGTTTGATATCCCCGGTAAGAATTAGGTCTTGGATAATCAATGTTCGAATAATTGAAAATTTGCGCATCTTTAATTACCTTTAAAATATCTAATTTACTTTGCATTTGCATATGTTCTGGATTCTTTTTTAATTCTTTTACTAGAGACAAGAAAAACAGGTGATCCTCGTCATCTTCAACACTCTTTCTTTCTAAATTTCTATTCAACTCTCTACCGATAAGATCATCACTATTATTTTTCTTGCTTCGCTTTGGTGCCCATGAAGTATTTGATGGAAGTGTTTCTTCATTTTGCATAGCTGTGTTACCATCTTCATTTTCTGTAGTTACATTGCCCGTTGTGCTATTGACAGTTACAGTATCTTTTAAAAATAACAAACTATCGTAGAAAACATATGAAGTCTTTTTTTTTGCCGCTGATCCGCTCTTAGTCTCTTTCGCTTTATGGGCCTTCACAAAACAGTCGCGAATATTTCTCCATTTTTTTTGAATACTCAAACCTAAAAAAAAACATTGTTTCAGATATTTGGCGTCAGGCTGTTCATTCGCAGAATTGCATTAAATGTTTAAGATTGGAATTAGTACTATCGCCGAAATAGTTCGAGAAGTATGTGCAGCTATATGGTTTTGCTTAAAAAATATATGCCTACCACAACCAACCAAAGATATGTGGCTTCAAATTGCAAATGGTTTCTCTACTAGAGCACATTTTCCGAACTGTATAGGTGCTTGTGACGGAAAACATATTAGAATTATAGCACCTAACAATAGTGGATCAATGTGCTTCAATTATAAAGGATATTTTTCTTTGGTATTGCTAGCAATTTGTGACAGCAGCTACAAATTTGTGATGATTGATGTTGGAGCATATGGAAGATTCGGTGACTCAGCAATATTTCAAAACTCAAACTTTTATAAAAAAATTCAAGAGAACCGCTTGAACATTCCTGAACCAGCACCTATTTCAGGAAACAATGCAACTTGTTTTCCCTTCGTTTTTGTAGGAGACGAGGCATTTGCTTTAAGTACGAGTATGATGCGCCCTTATCCGAGAAATAATTTAAATATTACAAAAATAACATTCAATTATAGACTGTGTGTGGCTAGACGTTACATTGAATGTACTTTTGGCATACTTGCGAATAAGTGGCGCATTTTTCACAGACCAATTAATGTTCACATCGATTTAGTTAGTGATATTATTAAATCTGCTTGCATTTTACACAACTTTGTAAGAGACAGAGACGGATATTCTTTTAGAGACTCATTAAGTAATCCACTAACTGAAACTATTACTCGAGATAACGTGCGAAGAAACAATAGAACTGCTTTCGGATATCGAGAATTATTTGCAGAATATTTTATGCATGAAGGGAGGGTAGAATGGCAGGATAATTACATTTAAAAAAATTTTTGATAATTACCTAGTTTTTGTTTTTCCTCCTTTGTCAATTCCGTACCGTGATAAATATGCACCAACTCTTCCCATGCTCTTTGTTTTAATATTCTATCAGAATACTCTGGTAATTTGGTGTTCCAAATTGCTGGCTGACTCTGGATTTCGATGGTAAATTTTTCGGTATCGAATTCCATTTTACCACGTGCACACACTCACTCAATGGCGGGCAGCCGCAGACTGAGCCGCACAGTGCGTATAGCAACCGTCCGGGTAGCCGTCACTCGGCCCGCTGCCCTCCGAGCGACCGGAGCGGTCTGCGGGTAGCCGCATCGCAGTGCGCATAGAAATGAATATTACGTACATATTTGTGCTTGCGGTCAGCCGCACGGCTAGCCGCATTGCGGGTAACCGCATAGTGCGTATGAACCCTAAGAGTAAAAGTGTTCTGTGTTCGTGACAGCGAATAAGATTGACATTTACTTTAGTTGACTTTAGTTTAGTTTTTTTGGCGGGAACGAGTGAACGAAGGAAGGCGCGCTTATACAAAAAAAAATTGTTTAAATTATTGTTCATAGTGCATATATTTTTCATACTTGTAAATTGTTTATCCTGGTTTATAAATATTCGATTTTTGTATATATAAATTGTTAAGTGCGCTTCCCCATCGCCATGGGGAAGCGTACAGGTAAAAGGCCGAAGAACGGCCAGAGCGACGCAGAACCAGCAGACGAACTTCCCCTATCCGAATCCTCGGTATCTGACGCGGAGGTGACTGAACGTCTCATTGTAAGAAGAAAGGATAAAGAGAAGTATACCCCTTATAGAGCGACAAATTATTATAGGTTATACGACGAAAATTCAAATAAGAAGGAATTTATTGTATTTCTCAATCGCAAGCAGGGTGAAGTCAAAATATCAGACAAGGACAGGTTGGGTCTGTCAAATGGAATCAGGAGGCATTGCGTATCGGGTGTGTTGCACCTGAGGTCCGTTAATGCTTTTAAAGTTGGTGTTACCTTTGACCTGCCTAACAATGCGAATGTATTTTTAAAAAATGAAAAGTTACTTAGCGAGTTGGAGATGGTTGCCTCAATTCCGGCTTCTGAAACGGAGGTCACTGGAGTTCTTACTTCTGTTCCCACTGATTACTCCAACAAAAAAATTCATCAATTAATTGCATTGAGTAAAAAAGTTATTGCTGTGAGAAGGTTCATGCGGCGAGTAAAGGACCCACAGGGTGTTGTCTCCTTTGTTCCAACGCAAACTGTTGCAGTCACATTTGCATCAACGTTGTTACCTGAGTATGTAACACTTGATCACTGGAGGCATGAGGTTAATGTATATGTACCCCCTATTAAACAGTGTCTACGCTGTATGAAATTTGGCCATATTGCTAAATTTTGTAGAAACAATGAAGTTTGTTCCATATGTTCTGACAATCACAATTTTAAAATGTGTCCAAAAACTTTAACAAAATGTGCCAACTGTGGTGGAGATCACATAGCTATCTCATCTACCTGTCCTCTGAAAAAACAAAAAATTGAAGAAAACAAAGTGAAGTCCCGTAGTGTTAAATACTCAGATCTCTTCAATGAATCTGCTTTCCCTCAATTAAACTCAAAGTATATTGACACACACCTGAGCAATCTTATAAAATCTGACAAATTTATGAACCTCTTGGTTGAAGCAGTTTTACAAATTTGTACAAATAAAGATAAGTTAACTATAAATTCAAATAGTATTAAGGAAATTCTGAATAACACTTTTAGAAAAAAGACACCTAGTTAATTGTTATTATGGATACATTGAATATAGTGCAGTGGAACGCTCAAAGTATTATTAGTAATAGGCTTATTTTTACAAGGTTTTTATATGAAAATCATATCCATATTGCTATAATTTCGGAAACTTGGTTAAAACCACATCAGTATTTTTTAATAAAAGGCTATAACACAATAAGGAATGATTGTGGTAATAAACACAATGGTGTAGCAATTTTTATTCATAATAATATCACATTTTCTAACATAAATACATATTATGATAGTGCTCTACAAAATGTTTGCATTAAAATTAAAATTAATAACAAAGAACTGAGTATTGTGAGTTTTTACAGTCCTTCCAATTCAAATCCTCCATTTAATAAAAACAATTTAAACAGTTTAATTAAGTCCATTCCAGATCCAATGATATTTGCAGGTGATTTCAATGCTCATCACATGTTGTGGGGATGTGTTGATACATTGCCTCGAGGTAAAGATGTTTTAGAGGTTATAGATGAGAATGGTCTTGTTATTCTGAATAATGGTCAAGCTACCACAATAGGATCTCCATCTTGGCGTCCTAATGCTCTTGACTTGACTTTGGTAACTCCATCTTTGGCTCTTTTATGTGACTGGTCAGTTATTGACAGTCCTCTGGGCAGTAGTTATCATCTCCCTGTAATAATAAAAATGGCAGTAAGTAGTGATAGTATTAGTTTGCAAAACACATTATGTAATAATCTACATTTGCCCACTCACCCTAATTATAAGCAGGTGAATTGGAATATGTATAGTAACTTAGTTGTTTCTTATTTGGATGATGTTAAATTTGACACTTTATCTTCAATAGATGCTTTTAATTCCTTTTGTAATATTTTACTTTCTGCTGCCAAGCAGTCAATCCCTAGCTGTCTGTTTTCCAAAAGTTCTAATAGTAATAATGCTACTAGTTCTTGTTCACAAAAATCTTTTAAATATCCTTGGTCGCCTTGGTGGAATCAGAGGTGTACAGAAGCAGTTTTAAATGCTAAAAATGGTTACATTAATTTTAAAAACAACTCCACTGATGAAAATTATGTGGAGTTTAAGAGATTGCGGGCTTTAAAAAAACTTATCTTAAAAAGTGAAAGAAGAAATAGCTGGATAGGCTTGTGCAATTCATTTAATCGTTGTACTCCTTTGTCTTCAATTTGGAAATACATGCGCAAATTTAACAAAACTTTCATTCCTGACAGTGTGTTGAATGATAGTTGGATTCCAGATTTTCTACAAAAGTATACTTCTGACTTTGTATCAAATGAGTTAACTAACTATGTAAATGTTGTTAATGATAGTAATAAATATTTGATAGAGCCTTTTTCTTTACAAGAACTAAAATCCGCTTTATTTACTAGAAGAGATACATCTTTCGGTCTTGATACCATTCCATATATTTTACTCAAAAAACTTAATTGCCACAGTCTCAACATCTTTTTAAATAATCTTAATCGCCTATGGAAGGAGAATACTATTCCTGCAGAATGGAAAACAGACTGTTTAATCCCAGTTTTAAAGCCAGACAAAAATAAAATGTTACCTGACTCTTATAGACCTATAGCTCTCACGTCTTGTGTTGGGAAGATATTTGAGCAGCTTCTGAAACAACGTCTCGAGTTCTTTATAGAACAAAATTGTCTTTTGCCTAATAATCAGTTTGGTTTTCGCAAAGGTCGGTCTTCTAGGGAGAGTATAGCGCAGTTACAGCTTGATGCGCATCAATGTTTAGCAAGTAATCAATATCTTTTGTCTGTATTTTTTGACATCTCAGGTGCCTTCAATAGTGTAAATATTGCCGTGCTTTGTGACGAGTTATCAATGTTAGGGATACCAGGTAAAATAATAAATTGGATGCAATCCTTTTTGACTGACAGAAAAGTATATGTAAAATTTAATAAACATTTGTATGGACCACGACTTTCTTCTCTAGGTGTTTGTCAGGGGGGAATATTGTCTCCTTTAATTTTTATTATGTACATAAGACGATTGAACCTTATTTTGGGGCCAAATATAGTAAACCTACAGTATGCAGATGACTTAGTCGTCTATGTATCGGGAGTTGATCTGATTAATTTAGCCGCTACTATTAATAAAGCACTTGTAAATTTATATCAATACTTTTCTTATCTTAATTTAAATGTAAATCCAACCAAATCAAAAGTCTTTGTGATTGGTCGTAAACGCATCATATTGCCTCCCATTTTATACAATGGCATTCCACTGCCTATTTCATGTGACATAAAATTTCTAGGTGTAACATTTACTCCAAAACTTTCTTGGAAAAAATATACAGATAGTGTTATAATTAAAGCGAATAAAGCTTGTAATGTATTAAAATCTTTGTGTGCAACGTCGTGGGGAGCGGACCCTAAAATATTGTTAATTTTGTATAAATCGCTTATTCGTAGTCATTTTGAATATGGCTTTCATTGTTTCGCCGCAGACAGCAAAATTGTTAATAGTCTGGATAAAATACAAAATAAATGTATGCGTACAATATTGGGTGCACTTAAAACTAGCCCAATAGCTGCTATGCAAATCGAGGCCAACCTTCCTCCTTTGTGTATTAGATTTAGTTATCTTAAAGAAAGATTTATTTTAAAGCTCTATAGCTTGCCGACGAACAATCTTCTTAAGAATCTTATTGCTTATCAATCGTCTTCATTTCCGAGACAGTTGTTTATCTCACAAGATTTTTCTTCATTTTTTAAATTTCTACAAGATTTAAATATTCATCGGAATAATGATATACTTCCCTGCCATGCAGGTTCTTTTCGATGTAAATATTCTGCAATTAATGTTGTAATAGATCCAAATTTAACTTCAAAAGAGGAGGTTCATGTATTATTGTCAGAATGGTCTAATTGTAAATTTGTTTATACGGATGGCGCAAAAAACAATAATAATGTTTCTTTTGCAATCTACCTTCCTGAAATTAGGAAGGGTATTGGCTTTAAGATTAATAGATATGCCAGTATTTTTACTGCTGAAGCCGTCGCTATTCTTTTTGCTTTAAAGCATATTAAGAAACAAAATCAACTTAATAAGAAGTGGGTAATAGTTAGTGATAGTATGAGTGTGTTAAAAAGTTTGTCAAATAACAAAATGAGTGCTAACATCAATTACATCATTTTTGCTATAAAGGAATTGTGGTTCGAACTATGTTTAATCGATATTAAAGTGGATTTCGTTTGGGTCCCGTCCCATATAGGAGTAGCAGGAAACGAAAGCGCTGATTTTCTAGCTAGAACTATCATTAATATATCCGATCTATCCCTATATCCTGATTGCAAAGATCTAGACATTAACATACCATATACAGATATAATAAGTAATCTAAAACAGCGTATGACTCTTCTTTGGGGAAGATATTGGTACAATTGTACAGAAGTTGAAAATAAGGCTCATTCGTATACTTTGTTAGATAATCCCGTTAATAGCACACCCTGGTTTTGTAAGTTTAAAAATAACGCTCACAGAAAGTTCTATACTACAATAACACGAATGCGTATTGGTCACTATCGATTGAATTTTCATCTTCATCGCAAAAAAATTGTCTCGTCATCGCAAGATCAGTCTCTGGATCACATCTTTTTTTATTGTTCGTCCTTTGGCATACAGCGCCTTGTGCTGATGGATGAGCTACTGGAAATATATGGTGCACCCAATATAATCCCGCTCTCAGTAATAGATCTATTAAAGGACACATCAACTTATATGTCCTTGTATAAATTTGTATGTAGTACTGTAAATACATTGTAATTTGTAGATACATACGTTGTAAATTTGTTTATAATTATGTAAATACGTTATAACTTGTACATATACAACTAGTAATAGCATAGCGCAATTCGCGAACTGAACAGATAATGTAAATAGGTAGGTATTATTCTAAAAAGTTATGCAAATTACACTGGATTTGACTTTAAGAAAAGGGGAAAATTATTAGAGACTATATTACTGGATTTGGACTTACTAAAAGGAAAATATGGAAAATATTCTTTAGAGAATTATACATTAACGGAAATGGTAAAATAACTGATGACTTTAAGACTGGATTGGATTTGATGAAAGAAACTACTATAAATATTCGCTATCGAATATACATAATTGGAAAAGGAAAATGGAAATAATGTAAGATGAAATGAGAAAACTGGATTGGACTTTTTGTAAAACAAAATAGTGAAAATAATAAATACCAAAGAAATGAAAATACTAACGACAAGGCAGTAAGGCCCCTGGCTATAGCCTGTTCGAAAGAACGAATTAATATAAAAAAAAAAAAAAATGACTTTAGTTTATTATTACTAGTCCAATACTAGTCACAGAGTACCTTATATTTAGTAAAAACACAGGTACACTTTGTTTTGGTGTTTTGTTCCAATTTTGTTCAATTTTTGTGTATTTAATATAAAATGTAAAGAGTTTAGTGCAATATAATTATTGGTATCAATTACCTACCTAATCAACTATATTTATTATAATTTGAAAGTTTGACGTAACTGCTTAGGTTTACTTTGTAATCAATATGAGTACAATGGATGAAATTGAGGAAGAGGCTAAAGCAGCGGCAGAAAAAATGGTCATGAATATGATGCAAAGGCCAGGACAACTTGAAAAGGTTGACAGAACTTTATCATTACTTGATCAAATTTTTTAATATGATTATTGCCAAATAATAACTTTTGTCCTGAAACTTCAGGTGGAGCAATATAAAAAAAGGATAACTCATAAAAAAGCCTCAATTGAGGCACAATTAAAATCAGCAGTTCAAGGAAAACTTGATGGGGTCAGTGTGGGATTACGCCAGCTACAAGAGTGCTTAGATGATGTACAACAAATAAGCATAAAGTAATATACAGAACTATTTTTCATAAATTTTTTTGTTGTGATTACATTATATAAATGTCAACCTTTTTAGAATGGATGAATTAGAAGATCTTTTGAAAGGAGTACCACCACTTGTAGCCTCTCTTCAAGCAGTAAGAGAAGAAGATTGCAGGCACTCTCAATATGTTACAGCAATGGACAGTCTCAAACACATTTTCACTGTGCCAGAAAGTGTGGCAAAAACAAAGCAATGGATTGGAGAAGGAAAGTTACTGCATGCACATCAAGTTAGTTTCACAATTACTGTTCAGCTGTTTAAGTCAGTTTTGTCCCTGTGAGACCTAAATTTAACCTTTTTATCAATTACAAAACCTTGACTTAATTTTTACCATTTTAGAAACTATACCATACCTAAGGAATTAAATTATTTAACCCGACACATTCAACACTCTCTAAACATTGAATATCTCTTTTTTACTGTGATTTAAATGAGTGAGTGTGTATCTATGGGTATTATTTAATGTGTAGCAAAATAATGCTTATAGTAACAGTGATTTCATCTGTAAGCTAGTGAAACAATCTATTATAATAAGTGCAAATTATTTGATTTGTATTTTTATTTTACACAGACCTTTCTTTTGACAAAAGTTGAAAAAGAGTTATATTTTGGAATAAACCAGCAAATTGGTTTCCATTAGACCTGTCCTAGGTGTGTGTTGTTCGTATATGGTGTATACGAACACCACACACATGTGTATGTAAACCTGAATATTCCAAAAAAATATCTGTCTATACTCTCATTCAAAGGCAGGGCTTGGTGATTTCTTTGCTAATGCAATGCAGCATTTTGTTTATTGCATATACTCTGATAACCCTCAGGATTGTTAGTATATCGTTTCTGCATTTTAACAATATCTATAATATCAGGTTACCTTTTAAAACCTTACCTTTAAAAACCTTTTCTATTAATTTTAACAGTTGAGATAATTATAAAAATTGCTTCCAATATGATCAATATAAAAGTTTTATTACATATCTAGCATGCATTGTATAATTTTTTATTTTTCAGTGCCTTACAGACTTAGAAAACTCTAGAGATGATTTACTATATGAATTACACAGACTGCCCAACCAGTCATCACATGATAAAATAATGTTAAAAGCTTATTTTGAGGATGTTGAGATGGTGTCAAATTTACTAGAAAAACAAATCAAACTAATACTTGCAAGAACCTTAAACACTGTCCGTAAGGAACCAACAGTTATTGTAACTGCTCTAAGAATTATAGAGAGAGAAGAAAAGAGGGATCAAATGGCTTCACAAGTATGTGCATATTTTAAACAATGAAATGTTATTACTCTATGTCAGGGGTGCTCAAGCTTGAACTGCTGGCGATCTACCTCAAAATTGTTAGACTACGATCGATCGGCTCTGAGAGGCTTCAAGTATGTGTGATGAAGGATTGTCGTCTAGGTAGAGTGTCATGAACACTCTGATGATATAGATATTAGTTTTGTGCAAAATATGCATTTTTTTAGTCAAGGTAAGTGTAGGTCTGCTCTTAAATGTCAATGAAAAAACTCATTATTATTCAAAATTGCGAGTTTATTGGTTCTTACAAAACAAACGCGTTCTAAAGTTCTAAGCTTAACTAAAGAGTGACTTTGGATGTTGAAGCGTGACACTGCATGTCCTGAGCATACTTTTCATAAGATGGTACGTAATTACCGATTTTAGTTTATTATACCGGGGTTTTTTTTTCGAGATCGACTCAAAAGGCACTCGCGATCGACCTGTTGATCCCGATCGACCGTTTGAGCACCCCTGCTCTATGTGCATTAATTTATTAACAAAAATTGTCATTTTATTATATTTGGATCCCATACACAAAATTATAAGAATTATGTTTATTCTTACCCATGGATAATTAAAAAAAGTATGAAATGGCTGTTTTGTACTGAAAAATTCAAACATTTAATTGTAAGCTGCTTTTTTTTGCTGTATCTATATTTCTAACATATCACATGAACATATTATTTATGCTTTTGCGATAGAACTCTGGGACCCGGTCTCAACAAACTATCTGTAGGTTTTTTACCATCTCAAAACTGTACATGTTGAGGAAAAAATAAATTTCTCTCTTCCTGGTTTGTAGAAGAGTTAAGTCCTAAAAAGATAAGTGAAAGGTTGTCTGTGCCAGGCCTGTCTTATTTCCCGTGTAAGTATCGAAAACGTAAGTAAGTGCGGCGGCCTCTGCACAGTAGGCCAGCCAGTAGGGACTTAAGAGCGAGCAGAGACGCACGCGCGAGCTTTTTTTTTTAAGCGTCCTTAAGACGCTGAAACAATCTAATTTAAAGTGATTATTATTGTAATGAAATAACCATTCCTGATAGCTACCTATTTATGTCCTATACACTTAAGTATGTCATGGTCTTCCAAAACATTCATTACTGTCTGCAACTAATGTAGGTTTGACAACGAAAGAATAATGATTTAAAATTACGATTACATACCTATTATATTAGAAAAAAATGAGCTATTTTTATAATATGGCCTTATACTAGGTAGGTACAGTTTTAGGTAAAGAAGTCAACCCTAATGTCGTCAGAAGAGGTAAGCCACGCTATAGAAAGAGAGGCAACATCTAGGAGAATAAAAATATAGGTTGGTAGTGCTGTATGATCTGAATTACACGTTATTGTATAACCGCAAGAGTTCCTATTTCTTTAAGTGATTTTGCGGAGTGAGGCTTCCGTACTTGTACTATTATATATTCTTTGTCTGTGCTCAGAAATGTTTGTATTTCAGGAATACTCTTGTCTATCCCTGCCGATGGCGGTATGACTGTACCCCAATCGTTGCCCACACTTGTGTACTTTAATTTTAAAAGTTACAAATAACAAAAAACATTAAACAGAATTTTTTTACAATACAGATGCTAAACAATATCTATGGGTACTTCACACCATGCTCTATAGTGTTATATACAGTAAACCATTTCTTATTACTTTATCCAAGTTTTAAACAACTAAATGGGCATATTTCGTCACAAAATAATATTTAATTTAGTGGACTGTATCCTATAATAGCAATACACAAAAAAAAAATGTTAAAACAGCAAATATTTTAATTTTCTGCTATCATGCAAGTAGTCTTTGCAAATAATATTAAAACTACAATAAAATAACTAATGATGTCTATCAGCTGTTCCGTTAGACTCTTCTAACCTAAAATTATTACTGTGTCCTTTACCACCTTATTGAAATGGTTCATCAATTAGATTTATTGGTGTAATTTCTACAATTATTCTACGAGAGTGGCACTGAAAATTTCGGGAATCAAGGAAGTGACACAACATTACTATTTAAAAATGTATTTATTGCTTTTTGAAGTATTCTCCGACATTGACACATTTTTCCATACGATGGAACCAATCATTGAAGCAACCATTCCATTCGGAAGTTGGGGTCTCCAAAATGGCCGTTTTGTAGGCGTCCACAGCTTCATCAGGTCATGAAAATCTCTGACCACGCAATTTATCATTTATTTTAGGGAAAGTATAGAAATCATTAGGGCTTAGGTCGGGACTGTACGGCGGATGGTCTAATAATTCTATGTTTTCTTGCTCTAAAAACTCTTTTGTTCTGTGCGCGGTGCGAGAACTCGCACGACCTGTGGCAAACAAATGCTAGCATACCATTCTGCATTAACCGTTCCTTGTCCCTCAAGAGGAATAGTCGCAACATGGCCGGTTTTGGAGACAAACGTAGCCACCATTTTTTTTTGCAACACTCCGTGAACGAACAATTTTTGTTGGCTTTAACTCATTTTCGAACACCCAAACTCGTGACTGGTTTTTTGTTTCGGGTTCGTACGCGTATATCCAGGATTCGTCACCTGATACGATGTTGTATACAGCATTTGAGGATCCTGCATTCGAGAGTTCTGACGCACCAAGTAACGCGAGCCGCTTTTTGCTCTTCACAGAGCAAATGCGGTATCTATCGGGAAAACAACATTTTTACTCCTAATTGTTCATACAAGATTATTTGTATTTGACTCATGCCAATGTCTAAAGTTGCCTGAATCTCGCGGTATGCCACATGTCGATCTTCCTCAAGCTTACGCACAGCATCAACGTTTTCTTTGGTGACTGCAGTTTTTGGACGACCTTGACGGGGATCATCACTGAGCTTGACACGCCCACGTTGAAATTCAGCAAACCAGCGATAAATTGTGGTTTTGGATGGGGCTTCATCACCAAATGGAGAACCCATCCGGTCAACACACTGTTTTTGTGTTAAACCACTTCGAAAGTCATAATAAATCATCGCTCTAGAATTTTTCTCGAGTCAATTCCATTTTCTCAACGACTAAACAAGTTTGAAAAGACCTTGTGACAAGACCGAGAATCTTTTTTAAATAAATAAATGGTATTCGATTTTTAAAACCAAGGAGTTTTTAATTAAAAAGATTTTAATATGACAGGAACAGTGGAAATATTCCATTCCCGATACTTTTAGTGCAGCCCTCGTATTAATACTATAGCTACAACATTAAGTTTTCCTTCTTTTGCTTCGAAAGTTGTTTTTTTGTGTCAATAATTTACATTTCAGCAGGAAGATCAATCGGGATTTATGCCACCAGGTAGACCTAAAAACTGGCGCGCAAAAGCATTTGAAGTATTGGAGTGTGCCGTTGCTCAGCGTATTGAAGGCACCCGCGTTGATGAGAGAGAAGATAATAAGCTTTGGTTGATAAGATATTTGGAATTAACAAGGCAACTGATTTTAGAGGACTTAAGAGTTGTTAAAACTTTATGTGTGCCTTGTTTCCCACCACATTATGATATTGTTAACAAATATGTAAATATGTACCATACTTGTCTTTCCTCAAGTGTAAGTATATTTTGTTAATATTCTAACTTATGTTTATATAATCCTCAGATAAACTCACTGCTATTTCTTTAGAAAATTAAGGGTTTCTACTTGGTAGGTATAGGTAGGTAGGTATGGTATAGGTATACTCTATGAATTCCTTATTTTTTATTTATATTATACTGTTACAAAGGACATGTCGAGTTTTCACGGGAGTTTTTTTTTATTTTGAGAGTTTGACACTAAGGGACGAGACGAACAGGACGTTCAGCTGATGGTAATTGATACGCTCTGCCCATTACAATGCAGTGCCGCTCAGGATTCTTGAAAAACCCAAAAAAAATTCTGAGTGGCACTACAATTGCGCTCGTGTTCTAGAGACATTGACACACTTTTTACACAAATTATCTTGCCCCAAATTAAGCATGTGTTATGGGTTGCAAGACAACGATATATTTAATACAATATACTTACTTAAACATACACAAATACATATAAACATACATAAATACATTTAAACATCCATGACTTGGAAACAAACCTCCATAATTATCATATAAATGCTTGCACCTACCGGGATTCGAACCCGGGACCTCTAGCTTAGTATGTAGGATCGCTAACCACTCGGCTATACATTAGATGTTAAACCTCATTTGCCCAGTAACTTCACTGACTTCACTTCACAGACCGAACACTTCACGGCAGAAATAGGCGCCGTTGTGGTACCCATAATCTAGCCGGCATCCTGTGCAAAGGAGCCTCCCACTGGTAAGTCTAGAATGGAAGTGACCTTATGTCAATAAGTTAAATTTGATATTCTTGCAACATATTGTCGGTTCAGTTCCGATTTAGGGAAATCGTATGATGTGTATTCTCGTAACAAGATCGAACATAAATTGAGTTCACCGTTTGGTTGAGTAAGACAACTTCAAATATCATATAATAACAATATAAGTAACTTCATGTGAGCTTGTAGTTCAAAAGTCGATCACGCGTTGCTCCGATTCAGTAAAGTTCTAGGTTAATATAGGGGAATACGAATCTGGAACAAAACGTGGATGGTATCGGAACTTATCGTCCACGATTTTTAAACATGAATAGCGCCGCTTATGTTGAGTATAACAAAACTAGACGTTACGTAAACAACTTGTTAATTCTTAAAGTTTTGTTATTTTTTTCTGTGCGAAATCATTTGAGAATAATCCTTAGACACCGTACTTTTGACCGTTTGGTTCATTTGTGACTAAAGTTGTTATAGTGAACTTTAAGTGCTGTATCTAATATATAAAATTCTCGTGTCATGGTGTTATACTTTGAACTCCTCCGAAACGGCTTGACCGATTCTCATGAAGTTTTGTGAGCATATTGAGTAGGTCTGAATCGGACAACATCTATTTTTCATCCCCCTAAATGTTAAGGGTGGTCCACACGATTTTTTTTTAAAATTTTTTTGACATTTTTTTAAAAATTTGTTTGATTATGAGTCAGCATTAAAAAATACATACAACTTCAACTTTTGTATCGCGATTTTAATATCGGCAATACAACGTTTGCTGGGTCAGCTAGTTACAATATAATATATTCTATAATTGTAATTTTTTTTTTAAATACAATTCGGGATCATAATTGCAGTTAATACAATATGTTTTGGTGTAAATAACTGGCAAGAGGCTCACCTGATGGAAATCAGAAAACGTTTGCCCTTGCTTTATTTATATAATATTATAATAATATATAATATAATATTGACACACTTTCACACAAATTATCTTGCCCCAAACTAGGCATAGCCTTTACTATGTAGACAACGTTATATTAAATACAATATACTTACTTAAACATACATAAATATATATAAACATCCATGAATCGGAAACAAACATTAATCAAACATATTCATCATATAAATGATTGCACCTACCGGGATTCGAACCCGGGACCTCTAGCTTTGTAGTAAGGTCACTAACCATTCGGCTATATGGGTCGTCAAATATTTTTATTGGTTATCGTTGGTTACAGTTACAAGATGTGGTCCAAACTGGCCTGGAAGGTAATGAGTACGTGACTCTACTGTCATGGATACTGAACACATATCCTGGCCAGGAGTTAATGGGGAGCCCGGAACTCAACATAGATGTGTCAACAGCACCACCACTGCTGAGTGACGAAATAATGAACAGATTACAGGACGAATATTTACAGGTGATTCTATTTATTTTGGAGTATATGGTATTAAAAGAATGAACTAATGTACATATTATTAATAAAATTTATACGAGAATTTTTGACTATACAATATGTTATGTTTTTTAAAGTGATAACTCTCACTTCTAGGATTAATACACAAATAAAATTTGAAAAACAAAATTTTATGAACGATGCGAGATTCGAACCCACGACCTCCAGCGTTCCGTGCCGGTGCTCTAACCAACTGAGCTAACCGTTCGAGTACCGCCTCGCTGTAAAATTCTGTTCTATACTTCCAAAATGGCAACATTAACGAAATATATTTATTTTATATGTTAAATCAAGGTAAGATATCGAGAAGTTTAACTCCAATGAAATTTCCTGCTGTGTGAGTGATTGTCGTGCAACATATGTGCGCGAATATTCACATGGCGCTGGCTCGATAGGTGAGGAGCAAACATAAACTTGTTATGCCTACTACTCGGTTAAGTCGAGTTAATAAGTTTTTTTATTGGGCGATGTATATGTTTCTACAATATGATCCCAGAAAATGTACAAAACAAATGTGTTACGAAATTTAAAAGAATTGTTAAAAAACATTTGTGTGGGAAAGGTTACTATAGCATAAACGATTTTCTTAATGATACCACAGACTGGGAATGAAGCGAACATCCTCAGGCTCTTTAATTATAAATGTTTATTGCACGATATCACATTGTAATCCAAATTTTTATAAAAATACAGCCCGCTGAGTTTCTTGCGCCCGTTCTTCTCAGGTTTGAGGCAGTCTATTAATTGAATGGGTATACCACCATTTTTGAAGTTCAATAAATGATTTTTAATCCTATTTTGAATAAAAATATTTGAATTTGATAAAAATATCGTGTGTCCAAGCGATCAATGTGTCCGCCTGTTTCGCGGCTGACGTAGGCGCTAATTTGTTCAAGTAAAATGAAGGAAGAAGAGGCGTTGTAGTGTATGTCGGTGAATTAATATTTGTTACTGTACGAGTAGCATTTGCAAATCATTAAAACTCCGCTCAAATACTGTACTTCATCTGAAGTGGAAGACTGAATTTTGTCTTCATAAAACTCTTTGATTTGCGCCAGTTTACCGACAGAGCCGCGATAAGCATTCGTCATTGCCCGAATACTACGGAATGTGCCAAACTACCCGACCGGTTATTAACCCACCTTAACGCGAATATTCGCCGTATCCCGCTAATGAAGTGCCGGCGTAATATATCGACGCATCGACATCGCCTCCGGTGATACGGTCCTCGCAACGCACTCGTCGGGAGCGTTGCGGTTACAGGACCATTTTTTAGCGAGTCGTGTCGATAGGTACCTTTTACTTGTGACTGAATAATCGTCGTCACGTGGTTATTATCCGACGATTGAAGCGCAGATGCATTCAATGGTACAGGTGGCGCCTTTACATAATATTAACCCCATCGCAACACTCGAGTTAGGTATTATGTACTCATTAACAAAGGGTGACTAGACTAGAAATAAGGGATTGCTTGTAACTAATTCTAGTAGGCTTCATGAGATACATAATGGCTTTAAGGGTTAATGATTTGATTTCATTGAAATAATAAAACTTTTATAATAAAGTTCCAGCTACTGTTCAGGCATTATCTATAAATAAATTTAAATGTTTTATTAAAAAAAATGGCTCTGTCGTAAATCCTATTACTCCACAGCTGAATATATTATTTGACTTAGAAATCTATATATTCGCAATACAAACATTCCAGTTCATGACTTTACATAACATATAAAGTTCTTATTATAAAATAGGTATGCTTATATACTATTGTTTAGATGTCAGTCTTAGTTCTATTGCATTCATTATTAACATTATATAAAATTACATAGGAGACGGTAATCACTGCTTGGCTCTGCACAGGGTTTCCTAATGAGCCATAGGACCACAAAGGATTACATAAATTATAAAAAGAAATCATATATTAACAGAATAGACTTAAAAATGTACTATATATACTAACAAATAAAAGATTACAATAGCGCGCGCGTGTCTGTGTGTGTGCGTGTGTTGTGTGTGTGTGTGCGTGTGTGGTGTGTGTGTGTGCGTGTGTGTTTGTGTGTGTTGCGTTACCTATTATTATTATTTTTTACGATGATCTTTTATTATTTCTGTTTCTGTTAATACATTGAAGGTGCCTCTTTGTTTCTGTTTTTGACACTGAGACTGTAAATTTATATTAGGCATGAAGACCAATGTATGTAATTTTAATTACTAATAACAATGTAATTATATAATTAACAATTTTAATAAAGGTACTTATAACATTCATACAGTGAGCGGGCGCAAGGTACCTAATTTATATGGCAACTTTTACCGGGCACTTGTGTTTATATAAGCAAAAACCACGAAAAGTCGCATTCCTTATTTATTAATAAAAAAATTGCTCCGTTGGAAGTTGTTAAGAGTGATTTAAGTTAAATTATTATATAGGGGTATTTATGTTTAGAGAATGGAATCCAACTACCGGGAGTGGATGGAGAAGACCCTGGAGTCGGAGCGCGCGGAGTGGGGCGGCGAGCGGTCGCCAGACGTGGAGCCTCACACCTCCGCCTTCCACACGCATGCGCCCGTCATCATCTTCCAGATGATCGACCAGAACCTGCAGGTATGCAAGACAGTTTCTTTGGACATATTTCGCACTCATCGCTCGTTAATTTGTCAATCATTGTCTGGAGTGTTCTATTTGAAGAGTTCTCTCAAACAACTTGAAACATTATGACAGTATAGATTATATGCCTGATACTAGTTTTAAAATCAAGCAATTATATTAGAAGTTAAGTCATATAATTTATACGCGTTTTAGAGTAATTCGCTCGCTCGCTTAGCCTCTCAAACTGACGCGACACCCCGCGTGTCAATTTTGGTCTTTCAGCGGAGAAAGATCATGCATTGTGAGATTAAACAATCCCGCCGGGCGTCCTGCTCTTGTTTCGCTTCAACTTGAGCCACTACTCGCGTCAATTTGAACACGTCCATACAAGTTAGCTGACACAATCGGCGCGAGCGACTTCCGTCCCGCGTCCAGCGCGTTATTCACCTCAGTTTGAACAGAGCTTTAACTAGGATAGTCGTGTCATCGGCATATATTATACATTGTTGATTAATTACGTCCGTTTGTGCTGGCACAAACTTTCCGAGGAAAGTTAGGACGCAAGGGATGTTTAGGAACTTTGAAAGTGACATGTTGTAAAAGACTCAGACACTGAACAAACAAATAATATGTAAACAACAAATGAATGTTGATGTAAAAGTGAGATATGCCTTAATTTTAGGTGACGGAGACAATCAGCAAGGAGATCACCTTTAAAGCACTTCTTCTGAGTATTGAACAAGTGACTCGCTACGGGAATATGTACAGAGAAGGAGTGATACAATTTAAAGTAAGTAAATATTTTTTATTTATATTTCTATCCTGTCGACCAAATTGGGGACGTATTGAAAAAATGATAGTAATGAATGCAGATGAAGTGCGTGAGCAGGGCATGCATTGGTTATCCAGCGAGGTAGGCACTCGATGTCTAACTAGTCGTATTTGCGATTAATATTAAAAAATTTAGTTCCTGTTATAAGGATAAATATAAGTTCACTTACCAACATTTTTCTGTTGTTCTGTCAGATTGATCGTGTTTTTACCAAGATTTGTGAAATTATTCAAGTCACCGTAACCAGTATCATTCCACACAGTTTTCGTTGTAGAAAATAAACAGCAGGGGAAGCAGAACAATAAATTGGAATGGCGGCATCCAGCTAGCCAAGTGTATTTTTCGTAATACTTGGTATTGAAATATGTCATAATTTTACCTTTTTTTGGGTTAAACTAATATTTGGTATTGGTCTATTAAGAGAAACAATTTTTATTTTATCTACGAACGAAAATTGTGCAAAAGGATACGTAGGTACCTAATTTCTGTAAACAAATCGTATTTTCGCCACAATCGCGACACTGGAAATTCTCTATTATATTTTAATTCCTTTCTTGTTACCAATTTTAAACACAACACACACAGCAACTTCTTTTTTTTTCAATACAAACACTAAATATAATTAACAATAAACAAATCAACACAAAACAAATAACTAATGTAATTAGCTTAATAATTCACGCCTGTGATATAAAGTACACGAAAACACAACAACTAAAAAAATGGCGCTGTTATTGTTGATTTTTTTTTATAACTGGCTCCGTCGACTGAATGTCGACGATTCGGCCAACGTCAAGGTGGAGAGATTTTTTATTTTAATTTAGCTGATTGAAGTATATAGAGAGCTGATTTAAAAGGAAATTATCGGTTGATATAGCTGTGGTTTTTTTGTGAACTGAAGAATAGGCAACAAGAGTTAGTACGGTTAGTAATAAACACCCATAACACAACAATATTAACTACCTTGTTAGTAAATAATCTAAGTTTAAGGGAGAAATGTGTGAATGTAAGTGGGAATATGTGCCTAATAGAAGCGTAGAAAGTATGGAGGATAGAAATTACAATTTAATATTATTGCGGAAAATAAATTTGTAAAGAATCTTTATGAAAGGGGAATGGCATAAAGTAAGAAGAAAAGGGATGTTGATGTGGCGAGGGATATCATATAAAGGAATTGGAGGGGATAAAGGGTTGGATAGAACCATAGAATTTACCTTTAGTTTGTTTTGTGATTTGCCATAACGCATTCCATGAATCAATCAGAAAGTGTTTAGACATAGCGCGTAGATCTCGAGGAAAACAGTAATTAAATTTTAATGTTCCAGACTGAATCGCGTCTTTAGCGCACGAGTCTGCAATTTCATTGCCAGTTATCCCTAGATGACTAGGTATCCAAACTAATGAACTTCTATTCCCATTATGTGACATCTGTACAGGGATGCCTTTGTTCTTAAATTAATTGTGAAGTTGTTTGAAGATTTGAAAGGATTTTTTGTTAGGTCCAACAAGCAGCTTAATAAGTCAGACAAGATTAAAGCCTTGTTGATCTTATGTGATTCAACATAAGACACCGCCTCTGACAGGGCAATTGATTCGCCAGTAAAGATAGAATTCTGCGGGGGACTTTTGTAATTTAAAATTATACGGAACTTAGGGATCCAAACTGCCTTGGATCCGTCCGTGTACAACTTCACCCAATCGGACCAATCAGAAGATAAAATAGAATTAAATTTTCTATTGGCTTCAGGGCAGTGTTTAGTAATTCCAAAGTCAAAGAAAATTTTGGGTTGGAAAATGAGAGACTGATATTCTACTTCAAAGACTGGGCATAAGGCGATTGGTAAATGGGAACTGGAAAGGCTTTAAATTTAGTATAAGAATTAATTAACGGAGGCGGATCTTTATGAGACCAATATAAAGAAGTTTGAATAGTTAGAGAAAAAGAGTGCAGAATATCAAGAAGGGGGTGTGCGCTAAATTGGATTACGTTAGTGAGGAATCTATCGGCTAGGTACTGACGGCGAAGGTGAAGAGTTGGGTCTACACACTCCACTTGGAGAGCGTTGACGGGAGAACATTTCATAGCACCAGTTATGATTCGTAAGCATTTGGACTGGATTTTCTCTAATTTGGACAGGGCTATTTTGCTACATGGCTCAAGTAGAAAGTTACCGTAATCAAAATGACTACGAACGATAGCATTGTATAAAAGTTTTTGACAAAATGGGTGGGCACCCCAGCGTACCCACGAAAGGGCCCTCATAACGTTTACACCCCTCTCATATTTCTTAACAATGTACTTCAAGTGGTGAATACCGGAGAGCTTAGAGTCAAGAAAAAGACCTAGGAATTTAACATTATCCTTAAACGGGACTGATTCATCACCTACTGAGAGATTTATGACCGGTATAGTGCGTTTTCGGGAAAAAATAACCACAGTACATTTGGGAACAGAAAGAGTGAGGTTGTGGTCTAAGAGCCATTGATTCAGATAATATAAAGCAGAATTTAAGCAAGATGATGAAAAGTTAAAAGAAGATGAGATGGAGTATAGTGCTATATCATCAGCACATTGAAGAATTTTGCAGAATGGGCTAACAGTAAGGCCTAGGTCAGAAGTATATATATTATATAGGATAGGACTTAACACCGAACCCTGTGGGAGGCCCTTCCAGACAGTTCGAGGTGGGAGGAGGGTTCCTTGATGGCGGACGGAAATAGAGCGACCCATTAACATATTACAAATGATATTGATCAACCTAACAGGAATACTCAGCTGGTGCATTTTCTGCCTGAGTAGAGGAAGGTGAACGTTGTCATATGCCGCTGAGACATCTAGAAAGACCCCAACAACATGCTCGCTTCTAGAAAATGCTAAACGTCAGAAGTCTAAATTTCAGAAGTAAGGATGCTTAGGTTGTCCAGCGTACCCTTTCCTTTCCTAAAGCCATATTGGCTATTAGAAAGGAGATTTTTATTTTCTATTATCCAATCTAATCTGTTTTTTACCAAATTTTCCATAATTTTGGCCAGAACTGACGACAAAGCAATGGGACGATAGGAGGAAGCAACCAATGGGTCCTTGCCAGATTTAAAGATGGGTATAATAATTTGTGATCTCCAAGAATTCGGGATTACACAGGAGGAGCAGAACGAATTGAGAATATTAAGAAGGACTTTTTTGCTAGTGGTAGAGGATTTACAAATGAAGGAATAAGATATACCACCCGCGCCAGGAATCACGAAGGTGATCAAGAACAGATGTTAGTTCGGAGAAGGAAAAAGGATCGTTCAATTTGTCTGACTCGGAAAGGGTAGAAATCGGATCGGGGGTAAAGAGGCAATCAGATTCAGGGACGTAGGTAGGAGCTAGATGGCAAAAGAAGTCATTAATAAAAGAGTTTGGGTCATTGTTTGAAATGTCCGGCATGTCAAAACCTCTACGATACGTTTTTATATTGTTCCAAACGAGGGAAAGGGGGGAACGAGGAGATAAGGATTCACAGAATTGACGCCATCCAAGGGATTTCTTTTTGGAAGAAGTCTGGATGTGCGAGCAGAAATCTGTTTAAAGGAAATAAAATCTACCATGCTACAAGATGTGGAGAATATTTTCTCAGTATCTTTTCGCGAGCGGACCATGGCGAAGCATTCAGCATCCCACCAAGGAGGGGAAGAAATTAATTTTCGGTCAGGATTTTTTATGGGAATTGAAGCATTAGCAGCTTATAAAATTGACGATATGAACTTCTCATACATCTGGAGACAATTAGATGTTGTTATCTCTGTAAAAGAGTCACTTTCTGAGTCCTTAAGCAATGAAAATTGATGCCAATTGGCATTGGCGACTTGGTATTTGAGGAGAGGTTGGGAGGGAGAAAAGGGGGAAGATGGATGGGAATAAGAAATAATAATGGGAAAATGGTCACTACCCAATGAACTTGGTAGCACTAGCCAAGATAAGAGGGAGACTAGAGAAGGAGATGCAAGAGAAAAGTCTGGCACACTGATATTTTGTGCTGGGGAAACTCTGCGAGTGGCAGATCCATCATTGAGGATACATAAATTTATGTCATCAAGAAGATCTTAGAGGAACGAGGAAGATGGGTCAATAAAATGAGAACCCCAGATGGTGTGTCGGCAATTAAAATCACCTAATACCACCATGGGGCTAGGTATTGAGGAGAGGATAGTATTTAGTTCGAGAATGATGTTAGAATTGGGGTGAGGAATATAAACAGAAACAAAAGATATATTAGCAGCTCTGGCAGCTACTACATGTAAACCTGGATTATGTATAGGCACAATAATTTGGGAGAATGTCATACATGTATTAATCAGCAGTGCACAACCTGCCCAACCATCATCCCTGTCATCCCGGAGCAAGAAAAGCCTGAAATCCTAAAATGGGACCCAGGCATGAGCCACGTCTCCCGAAATGGCAAGGATAGACAATTTGTGTCGATTAATCAAATATGACAAATCATGTTTATGACGGCGAATGCTTCTACAATTCCATTGGAGAATTTGGAGACCTATAGGAGCCATTATTGCGGGAAAGGACTTCAAGTAACTGTTCAACCAGGGCAGAGACATTGTTCGGTAAGGCGTCCGAGAATTTGGACAGCATATTAATAAGAGAGCAAAGAAGTAGTTCAGCAAGATTATCATTTGGAGTGGGGAGAGGGGTTGATTCTATGGATGGCAATAGCTGCAAGGCAAAGCCGTTTGGCTGGGAAGAGGAGGGAGAGGAGATAATATTTTGGTGAGCCTTCTTGTAAGATGTTGAAGAAGTGCGGGGAGTGGAGGTCGCCGGTTGGAATTGAGAAGTTTGAGGAGTATCAGGGGGGGATGAGGTCTGGAGACCTGAGAATAAAGTCGTCTTGGTTTATTAAACCTGGTTGAAGCTTCCGAATAACTTATATTTTCCTGTGACATAACAAGTTTAATCGATTTTTGGCGAGCATGTTCGGGGCATTTACTATCGATGGCCATATGACTTCCACCACGACAAAGGAAGCAGGAAGCCTCCAAGTCATTAGTTGTGCATGAATCTCCGGAATGAGGTTGAGCGCATTTATAACATCGTGGCTGAGATCTGCATTATTTGGCTATATGTCAAAATCTGCAGAAGTTACGGCATTGAATCGTGGGAAGCTGGTAAAGGGAAACTGGGAGAGAAGCATGGTAGCAATAAACTTTATCGGGTAGGGATTGGCCCAAAAAAGTTAGTACCACTGAGTTGGAAGGTACCCATGTGGTAATGCCATCATTCCTAACCTTAACATTTAGCCTTCTCGCTCGAATTACCTCTCCACAATTTGCTGGTAACACTATGCCTTGAATAAGTTCTTCGAGGGACCAATCTATAGGTATATCGCGGACCACCCCCATACGAAATATTTGAAATTTCGGAATATACGCAGAATATTTGTTACATTCTAGAATATCCAAGTCTAAGAATTTGTTAGCTTTTTTCAGCTGAAATAAAATCAACTGAGATCTTATTGCGGCCAAGTTTCTTAATGCCTCCCTCTTTAATACCGGTTATATTATTTTTGTGGAGGAATTGTGCAAATTTAAGGATTTTCAATGCGTATCCCGACGCGGGATCTGGCTCAATTTTAGAGACATATACAGAGAATGGGCCTTTGTCTTCATCAGAGTATTTAAGGTTAGAGTCAGAGTCAAAACCAGGTTTCGAATAAATTGATTGGATCGATTCTGCCGGTGTCCTTATCTTCTTGCCATCAGGTTTAGTTATCTCCATCTCTGCCGTTCTTTTCAATGCTCTTGATTTGTCTCGGGGTATCCCCCCTATCATCAGGTGGCTCCTCCATACTTACTTCCACTTATAATTAGAAAAATACCATATACTTACCTAAAATAGTTATACCACCACCAAAAAAACACTAACAATAAAATCAGCACACCACGATCAGCGTTAACAAAACAAGAACCTAAATTCAACAACCTCTCTCAACCACGCGTTGAACCAAAATTCTATTGTTGATTACTATACAATATATATACATACATATTTCCGGAAATGTCATATTTTATATCTCACAATCATGAATTACGTCATGTACGATGTCAAAACTTATGGGAGCGTATTAAGGTTGAAAACTCGGACACTAAGCGAACGAGAAACGTCATAATAATTACTCATAAATCTTAATGTAGGTCTAATTTCTTTCGTGGGTTAATCCGTGACAGCTACTGCAGTTGTCAGTTCTGACTGTCATAAGCTTGCCTATCCGAAACGTGCCAAAGAAGTGAAATTGCGATGGTCATATTTAAGAACCATATACATAGTAATTGTATATTTTTTGCTGTGGACGTATTACCTTGACAATAAATTTTGTTATAGAAATTGAACGTATTCTACTAGCCTTCAGTAAGCGTTATCGGAACTGCCTACTTAAGGTATTTAGTATATCGCGTAACGAAAAACTTACTGGTTGGGTGTTCAATAGAAGTTCGATTATAGAATAAAAGAACTAAATTTATCTGAATAATTTGGAATCTAGTGTAGGTATATTATTTAGACTCTAAATATGGTAGGTAGGCTATGCCTATTGGCATATATGGAATGCACGCCCCTGTGGGTGAGGTCTGTAAGGATAGCAGTAACTCAGCAAGCCTTTCTGTTGTCTGTGCCTATCCCGACGGGTAAAGGCGTGAGTGTATGTGTTATTGAAGTGAAACTTCTAATGCGACTTCCAATAAGGTTGCCTTTAACGTTTAACGCTACCATGGCATAGATAGGGTATGAAATAGAGGTGGTCGTAAAATCAATAAACTGTTTTTATTAACTGTTTTGTATTCGTTAACGAATAACTGTTTTTCTTCAACGAAAAAATCTGTTGAACATAATAAGCTAATAAATTCAATCAACGTCTTCGCCCGTAACTCGCAATAAATGAAGAAATTGAATGCCTTACTAAAACAGTTTAATTCAAATGAGTTGACGAATTTGTGAACGAAAACGTTGACTTGATATTATATTGACGATATAGGTACTCCGTATAAATTAAATTTAGCAATGTTATTAATATAAAATAAAGTATGAACCTAATAAAACCCTAAATCATTAATAATTTTTCAAAACCCGTTGACGATTTAACAGTTTTTCAACCTGTTGACCATTGACAAAAAACAGTTAAATTAATTTAAAAACCTTCAATGACACACCTCTAGTATGAAAGCACTGTTGAACAGTGTCTGTTCACTGCCTTGTCTTAAACGGCGCTTATTGTTATTATTCGTTGCTAGCCTAATTAATAAATAAAAATATTAAGTATCCTAACAATATGGAAACAAATACTTAAAGCGCTTTTAAGAGTACATACATACTGGTGCTAGCACCATCTATCGGCAGATATTGACACTTGCGCAATCTATCTCGAACACCGATAATCGCAAGTAGTACTTATTAATTCACCATTATTTTATTTATTGAAGTGAAAACTTCTTTAGCAAATCACAACCATGATTTGAAAGTCGATGAAACGAAAAAGCAGACACATAAATTCATAATGGGAGATTCATAAGAGGAAGCATTATACGGTGTTTTGGTACCAGGCTATCATAGTTGAAGAAGAGGGTGTCTTATGTATGACGCGAGAATCATGTGTCATCCTAGCAACACGTACCAGGAGTCTATTACCAAAATCGAAAGCCGAAGTTTCGATCCGAAACGAAAGAACAACGACGAACTTCAAATTAAAACCTTTTGCGAAAGTACTTCGGATCCAAATAGTGCGGACGTTTTCGTTTCGGAACCATAGACACAAGTGAATCTGGGAAATAAGGTTAACGAAAGACAAAATGTCTAACGAAAGACAAAATGTCTAATCGCGAACTTCGTTGCGATCTTCGCATCCGAAATACTTTCGTAATAAGAAAAAGTACGATCCGTCAACCGAAATTTCGTTTTTCGTAATAGGTCTCCAGGACTTCATATGCCGTTTAGAGGTTCATGCACAATGCAGATTTCACTTCTGACATGTGTACATTGTACGCACGCTTTTTTATATTTAATCAGTGTTTTTGCCGTTGCTTTTATTAGCTTTAGACTTTAATAAAAGCTAAGCTGGATTTTATAAAAGGCAACCAATTCCTATCGTGCTGGCACTATGGCACAGTGGCTCACCTGATGAGCATGTTATAGAACGCCCACTTCGCGGACCGGTCCCGCGTGGTGTACTTCACGCAGCACATGATCACCATCGTCAACAACAGCGAGCAGATGAAGCGGCTGGCGCAGCAGACGCAGACCCGGCACTGGCCTCCCGCGCGGCACGACCCGCCCGCCGAGGACAAGTTCAACAAGGCGCTCGCTACCTTCCAGGTGATCACAATAACAACAGCGAGCAGATGGTGCGGCTGGCGCAGCAGACGCAGACCCGGCACTGGCCTCCCGCCCGCCGAGGACAAGTTCAACAAGGCGCTCGCCACCTTCCAGGTGATCACAATAACAACAGCGAGCAGATGGTGCGGCTGGCGCAGCAGACGCAGACCCGGCACTGGCCTCCCGCCCGCCGAGGACAAGTTCAACAAGGCGCTCGCCACCTTCCAGGTGATCACAATAACAACAGCGAGCAGATGGTGCGGCTGGCGCAGCAGACGCAGACCCGGCACTGGCCTCCCGCCCGCCGAGGACAAGTTCAACAAGGCGCTCGCCACCTTCCAGGTGATCACAATAACAACAGCGAGCAGATGGTGCGGCTGGCGCAGCAGACGCAGACCCGGCACTGGCCTCCCGCCCGCCGAGGACAAGTTCAACAAGGCGCTCGCCACCTTCCAGGTGATCACAATAACAACAGCGAGCAGATGGTGCGGCTGGCGCAGCAGACGCAGACCCGGCACTGGCCTCCCGCCCGCCGAGGACAAGTTCAACAAGGCGCTCGCCACCTTCCAGGTGATCACAATAACAACAGCGAGCAGATGGTGCGGCTGGCGCAGCAGACGCAGACCCGGCACTGGCCTCCCGCCCGCCGAGGACAAGTTCAACAAGGCGCTCGCCACCTTCCAGGTGATCACAATAACAACAGCGAGCAGATGGTGCGGCTGGCGCAGCAGACGCAGACCCGGCACTGGCCTCCCGCCCGCCGAGGACAAGTTCAACAAGGCGCTCGCCACCTTCCAGGTGATCACAATAACAACAGCGAGCAGATGGTGCGGCTGGCGCAGCAGACGCAGACCCGGCACTGGCCTCCCGCCCGCCGAGGACAAGTTCAACAAGGCGCTCGCCACCTTCCAGGTGATCACAATAACAACAGCGAGCAGATGGTGCGGCTGGCGCAGCAGACGCAGACCCGGCACTGGCCTCCCGCCCGCCGAGGACAAGTTCAACAAGGCGCTCGCCACCTTCCAGGTGATCACAATAACAACAGCGAGCAGATGGTGCGGCTGGCGCAGCAGACGCAGACCCGGCACTGGCCTCCCGCCCGCCGAGGACAAGTTCAACAAGGCGCTCGCCACCTTCCAGGTGATCACAATAACAACAGCGAGCAGATGGTGCGGCTGGCGCAGCAGACGCAGACCCGGCACTGGCCTCCCGCCCGCCGAGGACAAGTTCAACAAGGCGCTCGCCACCTTCCAGGTGATCACAATAACAACAGCGAGCAGATGGTGCGGCTGGCGCAGCAGACGCAGACCCGGCACTGGCCTCCCGCCCGCCGAGGACAAGTTCAACAAGGCGCTCGCCACCTTCCAGGTGATCACAATAACAACAGCGAGCAGATGGTGCGGCTGGCGCAGCAGACGCAGACCCGGCACTGGCCTCCCGCCCGCCGAGGACAAGTTCAACAAGGCGCTCGCCACCTTCCAGGTGATCACAATAACAACAGCGAGCAGATGGTGCGGCTGGCGCAGCAGACGCAGACCCGGCACTGGCCTCCCGCCCGCCGAGGACAAGTTCAACAAGGCAAATAATCCATAAAATTGGCACCTCTAGTCCCTTTAGGCATTGTGCCTACGAGGCCTGCACTAAAAGTATCGGAAATTAAGGAAGTGACACAACATTACTATTTAAAAATTTGTTTATTGCTTTTCGAAGTATTCTCCGCGAAATTTGACACATTTTTCCATACGATGGAACCAATGATTGAAGCAACCATTGCATTCGGAAGTTGGGGTCTCCAAGATGGCCGTTTTGTAGGCGTCCACAGCTTCTTCAGGTGATAAAATCTCTGACCACGCAATTTATTCTTTATTTTAGGGAAAGTATAAAAATCATTAGGGCTTAGCCTGTACGGCGGATGGTCTAATAATTCTATGTTTTCTTGCTCTAAAAACTCTTTTGTTCTGTGCGCGGTGTGAGAACTCGCATTGTCGTGATGGAGGATGATGCGTCGGTTGCAGTTCTCTTTACGGAGTTCAGAAACGACCTGTGGCAAAAAAATGCTAGCATACCATTCTGCATTAACCGTTCCTTGTCCCTCAAGAGGAATAGTCGCAACATGGCCGGTTTTGGAGACAAACGTAGCAACCATTTTTTTGCAACACTCCGTGAACGAACAATTTTTGTTGGCTTTAACTCATTTTCGAACATCCAAACTCGTGACTGGTTTTTTGTTTCGGGTTCGTACGCGTATATCCTGGATTCGTCACCTGATACGATGTTGTATACAGCATTTGAGGATCCTGCGTAGTTTCTTTCGAGAGTTCTAACGCACCAAGTAACGCGAACCGCTTTTTGCTCTTCACAGGGGTATCCAAATGGGGTATCCATCGGGAAAACAACTTTTTTACACCTAATTGTTCATGCAAGATTATTTGTATTTGACTCATGCCTATGTTTAAAGTTGCCTGAATTTCGTGGTATGTCACATGTCGATCTTCCTCAATCAGCTTACGCACAGCATCAACGTTTTCTTTGGTGACTGCAGTTTTTGGACGACCTTGACGGGGATCATCACTGAGCTTGACACATCCACGTTGAAATTCAGCCAGCAACCAAGAAAACCAGCGATAAATTGTGGTTTTGGATGGAGCTTCATTACCAAATGCAGAAATCATCCAGTCAACACACTGTTTTTGTGTTAAATCACTTCAAAAGTTATAATAAATCATCGCTCTAGAATTTTCTCGAGTCAATTCCATTTTCTCAACGACTAAACAAGTTTGAAAAGACCTTGTGACAAGACCGAGAATCTTTTTTTAAATAAATAAATGGTATTCGATTTTTAAAACCAAGGAGTTTTCAATTAAAAAGATTTTAATATGACAGGAACAGTGAAAATATTCCATTTCCGATACTTTTAGTGCAGCCCTCGTACATAGAAATAGGACAAACCCTCGAAGCCAAACTCAGAATTCAGGCAGACGCAATACAATTATAATGTTGCGAAGGACACGTCAACGGTTACCAATGTAAGGGAACCTTTTAGGGAGTTTATAATATTCTATAGTCTGATGACAACAGCTGTTACGTTTTTACATTTGTTTACTTCTTTATTATTTCTTGTTGATTTTTTATTATTTACAATACTGTTTGTTATTGTTCGGGGGATATCTTTAGGAGTAGTTTTCAATCAAAGTGGTCTAGCAAATCAACGTGAACATTCAGTTCATGATCAGTACTAATGTGTGGCAAGTTAAAAGTACTATTCTGACTGCTGAGACCAGTAATAAATGTTTGCGGACTTATACTTGGGTGTTAGATAACTAATACGGATTCAATGGTTACTCGGTCCGGCCCTATACCTGATGGTTACCAGTAACTGGGACTGGCCTGATCATTAGGTAAATACGTACCGCCTTGCCGAAAGCATTTACATCTACTAAGCAATATTGGTAATACAATCGTGTTCGGTGGATTTACTTCAAACAAGGTGGCTTACATAATCTCATGTGGTTTGTTTGTTAGTTAGTGTGTTTCATATTCTCTGGGGTTTAAAGATTGCAAGTGAAAATAAAATAGATTTCCGCGTAATAATAACTTTGTATATTTGAAATTGTAATTTTTATTTAACTTTCAGAATTTAAGGGATGAAGCGGCTCAGTTTCTACTGGAAGAAGCATTCCTTGATTTGGAGCAGCATTTTGAAGATCTATTTACGATGAAATGGTTAACATCGACTATACCTGTAGATACAATATGCGTCACACTCGAAGACTACTTCCAAGACTACAACCATTTAAGGGAGAGGAACTTCGAATACGTTATTAATGAAGCCCAGAATTTGGTGTACAGAAAGTACATAACGGCCATGTTGTCTAAAAAGGTAACGTTCAAGACAGTGGAGGAAGCTCAGTCAGCGGCCACTAAGATTGTGAAGGAAGCGAACCAAATCAGATCGTTTTTCAAGAAGATAGCTCTGGCTGCGGAGGGTATCAATGTCGACTGGCCCTTTGAAGTTGTCAGCACTTTGGCTGAGGTGAGTTTTCTCCTGTTTGATATACTGATATATAATACTAGCAGACAAAGCAAACGTTGTATTGCCGATATTAAAATCGCGATACAAAAGTAACTGTTGATCGTAGATGGGTGAAAATTTGAAGTTGTATGTATTTTTTAATACTGACTCATAATCAAACAAATTAAAAAAAAATGTCAAAAAAATTAAAACAAAATTGGCGTTGACCACCCTTAACATTTAGGGGGATGAAAAATAGATGTTGTCCGATTCTCAGACCTACCCAATATGCACTCAAAATTTCATGAGAATCGGTCAAGCCGTTTCGGAGGAGTACAAAGTTTAACACCATGAGACGAGAATTTTATATATTAGATGACAGTAGCGGACCCGACAGACGTTGTCCTGTACACACGTGTTAAATTTGAAAAATCGATCCACACGTTAGGAGATCACTTATGTTAGTCACGCAGGAGAATTATGTATGGACTGTATTGAGAATCTAAAAAATCATCAAAATCGGTCCAGCCATTTAGGAGGTAGTTCAATTGTGAATCTAAACCATCAATCCACTTGAACACACACAGAAAAATTCATTTAAATCAGTCCAGCCGTTTAGGAGGAGTTCACAGTCAACACACGTACAGAAGAATTATATATATAAAAATAAATGATTATTTATAATTTATATTTTGGTTAATCAATCAATCAGTACATATAGTTAACAACAAATTTATTTAAATGTGTGTGTATGTTTCGATTTTAAAAGGTTAAATAGATAAATAGAATCCTTCTGGAAAACCTACAAATACTTCTTTAATGGCTCCTGTGTCTGTTCTTTTGAAAGTTTATAAGATTTTTTTTTTTTAGGGAACATAATAATATAATTATTATAATTTTGCCCCACTCGCAATACAATCTAGCCTTAACTTAGATTAATAAGTAATTCTACTTTAACTTAAACTGCTAGATAGATTAAACTGAATGTGTCCATTAACACATTTCTTAATGTCTCTATTAAGCGGAAGTCCTTTGTTGCCTTGTCTTTTATAATATCACTATATTTATATTGTGTTACACTCATTCACCAGCACTACACTAAAACAAAAGGTTTTATTCGTTTTAGTCTTAGAAAGAAAGTTTATGAGATATTACCAAAATAATATCTCATAAACTTTCAAATCTTGCTGAATAGTACTCATATTAGGGCTAAAATTTAAACTTAGCCTAATTTAGTTTACCAGTGGGAGGCTCCTTTGCCACAGCGGCGCCTATTTCTGCCGTGAAGCAGTAATGTGTAAGCATTACTGTGTTTCGGTCTGAAGAGCGCCGTAGCTAGTGAAATTACTGGGCAAATGAGACAACATCTTATGTCTCAAGGTGACGAGAGCAGTTGTAATGCCGCTTAGAATTTTTGTGGTTTTTCAAGAATCCTGAGCGGCATTATTAATAATGAGAAGGGCGTATCAATTACCATCAGCTGAACGTCCTGCTCGTCTCGTCACTTATTTTCATATTAAAAAAAGAGGTTATCTGTTGGTGAAGGTGCTGCGCTGCCAGGATATTGAGATGCTGTCGCTGGATCTGCACAGTGTGGTGGACAAGTGTCCCGAGGTGACGGAGGAGCAGCTGGCACGGCTCGTGTCACTCCGTGGGGACGTGCCGCGTGCGACCGTGCGGGACATGGTGGCGCACGTGCGAGCGACGCGGAGACCCGCACGGCTCTCGAACAACACGCCGCTCTTCAACCATATCACCTTCAACGACCGGCTGCTGGCACACTTCACGCTGTAGTCATACCAAGAGACCGGACACACCAGGAGACCGCGTCTTCCGACCGCTTCCTTAGCCGCGTAGCTCGAGAAAACACGGGGCTGTGAGAGCAATCGCGATACCGACCAGAAATTTGGGTTATGCCAGAATCATAAATAGAGCACGGCAATACTTCAAGCCGGCCCACGTTCTAGCTCGATCCATTTGACCGCGTGCAATGCAGAGTAGCTCGAATTATCGGGCTCTGTGAACGGCTGGATCACTTGGCGTTGCGTACAGACATCACTTTATTGTGTGTCCTCTACCGCATTTATCACGGGGAGTGTTCCGAAGAGCTGTTACACCTGATTCCTGCCGCCGAAATCCACCTTCGCACGACACGCCACAAGTTAGGATATCATCCCCACCACCTGGATGTGTGGCGGTCCTCCACAGAGCGGTTTTCAAGGAGCTTTCTTCCACGTACTACAAAGTTGTGGAATGATCTTCCTTGTGCGGTGTTTCCGGAACGATATGACATGGGTACCTTCAAAAAAAGCGCGTACATCTTCCTTAAATGCCGGCAACGCTCCTGTGATTCCTCTGGTGTTGCAAGAGAATGTAGGCGGCGGTGATCACTTAACACCAGGTACCCCTACATTCGTTTGTCCTCTTTTTCCATAAAAAAATCCCGAGCAGATGAAAATGTTGTCCGTGTCGTCCTTTATTTTTATTTACTCTTAATTTATTTGTTCTTGATTCTATCATCATGGCCATTTTTGGTAAAATGTGGCCAAAGGTCCTCAACTCAACTCAACCTCATATCTTATTTATTTTTATTACCTTTAAGTGTTGATACTAAATTTCATTAAAATCAGTTGGAAGAGTTAGCCATAAAATAGATTCAGTCAGCTTCGCAGAACCCTTTAAATTCATCTTTGCTTCTGATACGGATCTATCTATAGTCGGAAATGTAATTCGAGATCAAAAATGTAAACAAAGAAATGTCATTGTCAAAATGACAATTCAGAGATTATCAACATTTTTCTTGGTGGTTTCATAATAAACTTATTTTGTAATATAGAAAAATACATGTAAAAACATATAAATAAATATATTAAAAATATTTACAAATGTCTTTTTTTTACGTATTCATAACACGCAACTTTTATTTCAAGAAACTATGCTAATCTAATGTTAATTGTCTCAATAAACAAATACGGACTCACTTGTATTATGTAAGAAATGAAGATGAACTTAATAATTAATCATGTGGTGGTTTGTAGCTAGTTAAACACATTCCGCCGCCCGCCGTTGAATCCTTGTTCTTTATAAAATATAAATAAAAAGAAAAACTTAATCTAAGACGGACAGAAGTTGTGAAGGTCCACCGCACCCAGATCGAGTCACAACTCATCATAATCTATAATAATCTACAATCTAAGCCCCACTGCCTGTCGTCCATTGAGAGGGTTTGCCAGAACCGCGGGTAGCGACGTGGAAATATCATGGCGTGTCGGCCACGCGGCATTCGAAGCAACAGGCCTGCAGCCGGGACCAGGCATATTCCCGATTGCAGGCCGTGTAGATATAGTAGTATATAGGTAGGACAGGGTTAAGAATACTACCCATATACATTCAGGGGCCCTGGCTCAGTGCTCTGGATCTTCAAATGCCATTGATAATGGTTACCAAACAGTTAATATCATTTAATAATTTATTTGTAATCATGGGTATACATAAGATGTTACAAATCACAATAAAAAGTCTCCAATCCTTGCCCGCATGCTGTGGCGTACAAATAATAATTAATAACAAGTCAAACAAATATATATATTTTCCATATTAATATTCGCTCTCTGATTCGAGGTCTGAAGAGCTCGATGTCGACGAATCGGAATTGGTTACTTTTATAATAAATTTTATTTTCCGCAGCCAACTTGTCCCCAGCAAAAGTATGATAATTAAATTTTTCTCTTTACGATTTCTAGTAACTGGGCTTTTATCATATTTTCTTCATAATGTATATTTTTGGATATGAGCTATTCAATAATATGCGCTTTCCGTCGGACAATTGTGGGGTCCGATTCTAAACTTCGGGAGTGGTAAGGGGCATTAAAACAAATACCGCATTGGTTTTTAGCTTTGGCAGTATGCCCTTTAACCACTTTTCATAATGAGAGAATTTTCAGTGTTTTTTTGGATTCGAACATTAATAATACTCCATCTACAAATACTATTACTAGATTAAGTTTTACATAAAAGTTATACTGTTAACATACTAACCTTTTTTTACTGTAGGTACTTAGTTCTGTAAAAGAAAGCTGCACTTTTTTTTTCTTATTGCTGAAAAAGTAATTTCAGCAAATTTGTCTGGAATATTCATTTTAGGGCTGGTTTTACGAGGTGGCTGAAATTCTTCAGTGGTTTTATTTTCAATTAATCTCTGCGGTCTTCCTTGCGGATTCACCTAAAGACAAATACTGACGCTCAGGCCAATTTATGTAGACATTATTTTAATAAATTTACGTTTTAAATTTTTTGATGTATTTAATGCTATAATATAAAGAGAAAACGTTGTGCAATATTTAATTATATCTATTTAGACTACACTTATAATTTTAAAATGATATTTTAGTGTATTTCAACACGCACAATGGAAAAGGTTATTATTTGCTGTTGGCAACACCATTGTTTACTTTTTTTATCTCGAATTATATTTCCGACTATAGATAGATCGGACAGAGTGGGACCACGATCTGTTTTTTGGTACAGGTTTTTCAATTAGCTTACCTTATCAATTTCTATAGATATTTCACTATATTTTTATACTTACTAGGTGTATGAACTGAATCCATTTATAGTGTGATCCAGTCCTGGATCTCTTTCACACTTACTTCACTATTGGACCCAGAGTTTCACATACATATTTGTTATATACTGAGTTATAAAAATATATTAGGTATATAAAATTTCGTACGAATGTTAATAATTTTATTAGTTAAGTTTAAGCGAAATAATTTATTGCTCTACTTAATTATAATTATTGTTTTATGTGTTATATATCACAAATATAATAAAAAAATTACTAAGCAATGATGTTTTACTTTTGTTTTTCGAAATGCTTAAGCATTCCTTTCTAAACCAAAACCTTTTGTGTTATAAATTGTGATGTTATTGGACTAAAACTAAAGGCAGTAGAGAAACGGCGCAATATACTCACTCCCAATAGAAGTACAATAATTATTGGTATACGATTTTGTTATAAGTTTTATAAATTCATTATTTGCCTTCGTTTCTGTTCCTTCTTTTGACTTTCACAATATAACCAGACGTAGGTATCAATCAACTTAGTTTGTATCCACATTGGAAGAATGTATTTTTAAATTTGGTACCACGGACGAGTAAAAAAAGAAGGACTCCGTGTCACCTTACATAATAGTGAAGCACCAAAACAAGCCGGTAAACGTGTAAATACATAGCCCCACGCACACACTTACACTAATACAAGCCGATCGGCCGCCATTGCAATAAAATATTTGAAAAATGCCGTCGTGCGTTGTGAAAAAGTGTAAAAACAATATATAGTTGATTTGTGGATATATGATTATTAAGGAGAGAAAAAATTGGGTACCTGGTATCCCCCGTAACCGCACAAACACTAGCATAAAGGTGCTTCACTTGCTAATATCACGGCGCGGAGTCCTTCTTTTTTTACTAGTCCGTGTTTGGAACGTATATATTATCAGTTCTTTTTTTAGATCTGGTAATTGTTATATAATAATAATAACATATATTTAATTCAATATAATAATCAATTTTAAAATTTGATTAATATTAAGTAATAACATATTAATTACTTATTTTGTTTCTCCTTAAAAATAATTCACTTAACAAATCGATTTTTTTGAACAAACAAGCGTACGGGTCACCTGATTTTTTTATTAATTTATTTCATGACCATGAATGCTAGTCTTTCAGTCGAAATAATAAAATGGCGGGTCAACAGCTGATCTTAAGTAATAAACATATTTCTATTTGCTCGAGCGGATATTTAAATTAAAAATTGAAGAAGAGACAGACGGTTGTAAAAGAAAACGACAATAAAACTACTGAAATATAATAACATGTTATAGTTCTACTTAATAATTATTGCTGGGAGTGCCAACTGCCAATAAATATGATTACCAGACTAATTTCTATTTAATTTCAATTTACAATTTATGAAATTTAAATATTTCAGACAGTGATTGTTTTGAGATTGGTTGAGGATGTGTGGCGACCCTCCACAGTGCGGTGTTTCCGGGACGATACGCCATGGGTAACTTCAAGAAAAGCGCGTACACCTTCCTTAAATGCCAGCAATACTCCTGTGATTCCTCTGGTATTGCAAGAGAATATGAGCGGCAGAGATCACTTAACACCAGGTGACCCGTACGCTCGTTTGTCCTCCTTTTCCATAAAAAATATGTAACAGTACAAGTCTTCTGTTGGCAGTCAACATGACACGAAAGATCATATTATTATAAATATATAGACATTAATATTATTATGAAAATGTCTCCCATACATTTTTAAATAAGTATATTTTTCTCAAAGATACTTGGAAATTTTAGCATTATTTTGACACCTTCGAGAAAAATCGATTTTGCTGTACTAACCAAATACATCCGAGCAGCGGCCGGCTGAAGATGTATTTTTTTTTCCAGTACCTTTTACTTATTGAATATCGCCGCCGACGTAAGCAGCCTGACTTGTAAACTTAGAAAGCGCTACGTAAGCATGCTACTACACAACACCAACTGCATAAATAACTTTGTAATCTCATATATTTTTATATGAGATTACAAAGTTTATATGAGATTACAAAGTTATTTATGCAGTTTTGTATGAGATTACAATGTTAATTATGCAGTTGGTGTATATAGTATACTGGTCTGAATTTGCAAAATATTTTAGTTTTTCCTTGATTTATACACTAATCATGAATTGTATTCTAATTTTGAAGCTTCTATGTCTGCTAGAAGTGCTTTAGAGATTGGATGATCGGTCTGCCAGTCAATGAGTTACAAGAATAAATAACTATTACTATTAACTACTAATTCTAAAATTATTGGTTCAAATTGAATGAAATTGGAAATACATAGTGTTTATAAAATGCCTGCTTGGTAGGCTTCTAGTTTTATCCACAACGAACTTATAGGGAGTCGAAAATGGTCTGAACTGCTTCGAGAAAAGAACGGTACGGTTGTTTTTGCTCGACTTGATGGAGGCGTTGCCGTGCCGCAAGGAGATTGTTAAATTTAAAGCCGGAAGTCGGTATGGCTACTTTCTGATAAGTGAAAATATTGCTTATGATCTAAACATGTTTAAATACATTTTTCATAACATTATGACGTACGGTATTTTACTGTGGGGTCATGCTGCTGACATTGATATAGTGTTTGCTCTTTATCAGCTTGGTTATAGTCACTCAAAGAAAAATTTAAAGAAATAAATATTATGAAAATTTAATAGACGTTAACAAAAATGGTCACTTTTTTGCTCTTAATATGATTTTCATTATTATAACACTAGAAATAACGGATTGCTTGTAACTAATTCTAGTAGTCTTCATAAGATACATAATAGCTATAAGGGTAAATATATACACTTTTATAATAAAATCCCAGCTACTGTTCAAGCACTATCTATTAATAAATTAAAAATGGCTGTGTCGTAAATCCTACTATTACTACTCCACAGCTGAATATCTAACTGATCGGACAGCCTGTGACTAGATTGATTATTTTATAGCAATAGCAATGACAGTACAATACTGTTAACTGTATATTTTATTTCAAATAGCACAAAAAAGAATGCTGGGAGAGTTTCTTGCGCCGCTTCTTCTTTCTCAGAGCGCCATTTGTTTCCGAAGCGGTAGTAGTAGTAGAAATGACATCAAAAAGAATTGTAGAGAAATCAAGTTTGAGAAAATAAATTCCTTTTATTGAGGAAGAGAAGAAAATATTCAGTGATTTTCCTACGTAATTGTAATGGTGTTAATGTTTATTATGATTTTTTACCCACTATTATAGATTCATGCTATTGATTTAGTTATTTATGTACACCCCACATTTATTTGCATTTGGCCATCTGTCCGCCGAGCTATGTGCCCTGCCCACTGCCACTTCAAATTCGCAATCATTTGGGCTGCGTCGGTGACTTTGGTTCTCCTACGGATTTCTGAATCGATCTCGCAGGGAAACTCCGAGCATAGCCCTTTCCAACAGTGAGCTTCCTCATAAGGCCCATTGTTAGCGACCACATCTGTGTTCCGTCTGTCATCATCTGCTTTGTATACTACTAACTAATAATTAAATATATTAAATAAATAGTCGTATCAATCTGCGATATCTGCTGCACAAATCACATCGGCTTAATTAATAATTCAAAACAATTTATTAAATAGCCAACTAGGGAACATAGCGCATTATATATTTAAGATGCCACGAAAGAATTGCGCCGGCTCCTACGCAATAGCAGTTTATTTCGCTATTAGACGTGTACCTCTCGCGTCCAAGGCGGGAACGGACGTACTAAGAACTTGAACTATAAATCTGTTATATCCTATACGTGAGGAGATTGTGAATAATTTTGATCCTTTATAATTAAAGTGTCGGCTCATAAAATATATTTCAGAAGTGTTAACTCCAGTCTATGTGATGTGGCTAATCGGATTGTTACTGTTCTTTGTAACAGGTACGATAAATTTAATTTGTTAGTACATCGTAAATTCATACGCAGGAATTTGCATATTAATACAATATATATTAAGGAGATATTTTAGCTATTTCGAATTACTAATTTAAAATAATATCTATGACAATTTCAGTATAAATTATTTCTCAGTCTTTAATTATTCTCAAGTATTCCACGAATAAAAAACATAAATCTGTGAACCTACAGATAATAAAATATTATAATTTTCATATTATTAGGACTACGATATATATCACAGTATACGTCGAGGTACGCGAGTCCTGAAAGACGCCATTAGATAATAATACTAAATCGATTCATGGAATAATTCAAATAATTGGCGCGTGCGATCCTAACTGAGGTCGCACCCAACCGCAGTTGTATTTTTAACATTCCCGGACCAACTCAAGGTTGGCCAAGAGAACCGCTTATTCATTTGGATATGACCTAATTTTAGGAGATTCATAAAATAAATAGCTTCTACTTTTAGAAATAGCTACAATATTTATAAAGAAAACTTAAAGTTAGCGATTTACTTATTGCGTAGGATTATCGTTATTGTAAGAACGTAGTAAAGTATGGTGGGATAACAGGGATATTATGTACGTTGGCGGTCGGTGTAAATTTCCAAGATGGATGAATGGGTGTTTATCTGTTTAAATAAAGACGACAAATCAAAAACATAATCCAAGGAACTTGCCGTTTAGATATACAATAAAACAATTAATTATGATGGCAGCTGCTGATATCACTGACGACTTTGCTCCCTTGCTACGCTAGAGTAGTATAACTGCATATAATGGAATTTGTAAGTCCTTGAAATGAAATGAAATGAAATGATTTATTTGTATGAATCGTGGTAACATAGTTGTTAACAATTAATTGGTGTACAGCACAATTCGCCAATATATCGGCATACAAATATTTGATTGTCAATATTGGAATATCATATTTAATTTATACTTATACGTTCTTAATACACATTACATAGCTTTAATTCAATGAGATAATATAAAATAAACATTAGTTTGTAGGTAGGCCTTTTTCAAGTAATTTGAAGTGTACTTTTTAAGTTATCTTTGGAAGGAGGTTCAAATATATCAAATCAATATTCAAATATAAATATACAAATTATTTAAGTTTTCTTCAGTGTTAATTCCGCCAATATTTGTCTTTAAAACAATTCGACACGTGTTTCGCCTCTACACGAGGCATCCTCAGGACGTGTTGTCTCGCCAAAATCTGGCACGAGACTAAGTCTTAGTCGAAAAGAATTAGAAGAAAACTTAAATAATTTGTATAATTATGGATTTCCGCAAAGTAACGCCTAATTCAATAAATTTTCAAATATAAAGACCCGTGTTGATGTTTGAGTTTTTAGGTTACATGATAATGAAGGAAATCGGCGGCTGGTTTCAGGCTAAGCAACTGCATCTGGTATATGAAGAAGAATACTCATACTAATTATTCTGTCCAATGATGCTCATCATCTATAAGTCAAACTTTTCAATGAGCACTCCACCAAGCCACGCAACTGCAACAATAGTCCTTATGAAATAAAAGATGACTGGTCCATGCTCGTCAACGGGCGCTAGTTGTGGTGGCTGGACGTTCCTATATATGAGAACTCTGCCTTTGTTGTTTAATCTAAAGTTATATATTTATAGTCACCAGACATTTAATTATTTTACACTTTTTGTGCATTGATGAATGATTCTGTACCCAAGTAGAGAATGAATTATATTTATTATTAATATTCATTATTTATTTTTTTACTTACACAAGTAAAGCGAACTAAGTCGAAACGTGTCAGTATTTTGATTATGTTACTTTGCACAGATTACCAGTGGGAGGCTCCTTTGCACAGGATTCCGGTTAGATTATGGGTACCACAACGGCGCCTATTACTGCTATGAAGCAGGGATGTGTAAGCATTACTGTGTTTCAGTCTGAAGGGCGCCGTAACTAATAAATCACTGGGCAAATGATGCTTAGCGTCTTATGTCTCAAGGTGACGAGCGCAATTATTGTAGTGCCGCTCAGAATTGATGGGTTTTTTAAGATTCCTGAGCGGCACTGCATTCAATCGGCAGGGCGTATCAATTACCATCAGCTAAACATCCTACTAGTCTTGTCCCTTATTGTCTCTCTCTATTGGCTTTCTTGCCAATTCTTCACATCAATGCTCAACTTTTATAATATGGTAAAATGTACAATTTTGACATTAATAAGTATTTATTTTTGACCTCAATGAATAAATGACTTGATTTATATTAAATAAGGACTGCTTCAATCTTTAATCACTGGAGAACAACAGCAATTGAATGGTTGTCAAAAGCTTGACTCTTCACATAACAATTAAAAACAAATATCTAAATGCACCTGCATCAACATAATATGGAGGTGGAGGTATTTTATTTTACCAGTGGAAGGCTCCTTTGCATAGGATGCCGGCTAGATTATGGGTACCTACCACAACAGTAATGTGAAACAGTAATGTGTAAGCATTACTGTGTTTCGGTCTAAAGGGCGTCGTAGCTAGTATAATTACTGGGCAAATGAGACTTATTATGAGACATTATGTCTCAAGGAGACAAGCGCAATTATTGTAGTGCCGCTCAGAACTTTTGGGTTTTTCCAAAATCCTGAGCGACACTGCATTGCTTGGTAGACTGGTAGCATTCACGGGTTTAATAGCATGGTCGAACCATGATGGTGAGGCTTGGCTTATTCGTATAATTTTACTTTTCAGCAAGTCGACAACTATCGATATCAGAGTTTGATGTGCCTGACGCCGTGCGCCTCGGAGACAACGCTTCCTTGCAGTGTCGATACGAGCTTGACCCACTCGAGTCAGATCAGTCTCTCTTCGTAAAGTGGTGGTGGACTCCTTTAAATGGTTCAAGCGACGAGAGAACTCAATTATATCAAAGGATTGCTGGTCGTGATCCTGTCGCCATACACCATGAAATTGGTGAGTTGACGAATTATATTAATAGATTGTTACGTGTCAGGACTACGTCGTTCGGCAAACGTACACTATAGGTAGGTATATAAAGTAAAAAAGAATTCCGCCAATAATTGATTACATGTGTCAGCATTGAGTAATATACTCTTTACAAAGTACCAATACTTTCATTTTATTTTTAATTATTTTATTCATTATTAAAAAGCGGCCAAGTGCGAGTCCGGGTTCCGCAGCAGCAAGTAACATAATATTATCTTTATAACTTTGATCGATGTTTTAATAAAAGTGTATTTTTTTTATATTAAGTTATTGATAATACGATTTATGAAGTAATAAAAAAACTACATACTTACTAGTTCTCGCTCAAACCAATTTTCGCTGGAAGTTTGAATGATAATGTACATCATATTTTTTTTTAATTTTATCATTCTCTTATTTTAGAAGTTACAAGGGATGTGGGGACAAATTTTATCACTTTGGAAGTATCTCTCGCGCAAACTATTGAGTTTAGAAAAAAATTATAGTAAAAACCCCTATATCATTTTTGAATACCTATCCATAAATATCTCACACGTATGGGTTTGATGAAAAAATATTTTTGAGATTCAGTTCTAGGTATGGGGTGTCCCCAAAATTTATTGTTTTTTTTTTTCTTTTTGTGTGAAAATCTTAATGCGGTTTACAGAATATATCTACTTACCAACAGTATAGTTTCGGAAAAAACTGGCTGTGACATAGGCACGGACAGACAGACAGACAGACATGACGAATCTATAAATAAAAATGATAATAATTGAAATAAAATTAAAATTATCATGCGATCGATTATTATACCTACCGGTAATGATCATTAGTAGTTAGCTACTACAATCTATATATATATATATAACCATTAGAGCTAAAGACTTGAAATTTCGTAGGAATATTCTTTTCACCGAAGAATGGATTTTCCAAAATTCCATTCGCATAAGTTTTTTTTATATTATGAACAGAACGTCTGTCGGGTCAGCTAGTACAGTACAAAAGATAAAAGATTTTTGCAAACAATTTTAGGTAAACAAGTTTCCAGTAAAATTGAGCTATAGTTAAAATACGTGTCATACCTCTCAATGTCTACCTAGACTTGTATGGAAAAATTTAAATACATTTTATGTCGAGAGAAAATTTGTTATTCTAATGAGATAACATGCAAGGAATCTGAAGAAATATCTTATTAGATTTAATAGTTATGGTGAATAAATGCCAAAACCTGCTGCTCGTACATTTGCTGAAATGTTCTGTTGGCTTTATAAAAACAATGCTAACTTGCAGATATAGTATTTAGTAGGTATTGGAGCCGTTTAATTTATTTTTGAGGATTAAATACTTAACTCTTTGTCATTTTAACGTGTTTTTAGTAATACAACGATTAAGGCGTTAATATATGCCAGTGACCTTGATCATACTGCGGGGGCCGCAAGGGCGGGTGTCCATGGCGTACGATTTGAATTTAAAGGATAAATAATTATTAAATAATAATAATTGATGATTACAAAAAATTAATACAAGTGATTCTGAAACAAAAAATATGTTATTTAGAATAATATTTACCGAACGTTTCGTTTTAAACTAAGTAAATATTCCGAGGTCAATTTATGAACTTTTAGTTACAACATGTGATTTCATAAAATAAAAAGTACAAAAACCATCCGACGTATTATATCGATTACATTATAATATCTAATTTTCATTATTTAAAGTCAATTCAGGCCTTAATAACAAACCCGTAACCTGTTTCAGAAATAGAAGATCATGACGACATTTTACTGCTCAACGTCTCGGTGAAGGACTCGGGAACATACGAATGCGAAGTATCAAATATAGATGAAGTTCGCATGTCCGATACGTTGATTGTTTTCAGTAAGTATTTAGGTATCTGACATGACCGAATACCGATCTTGATAGTGCCTCACTTTTACATAGGTACCTAAAATAGATAACTTAATTACAATTTACATACCAACAACATATTTTAGCTTTAACGTTGTATAAATAAGCTGTCAAAATAGGTACCTACTTCTAGATAAACAGGCTTTTGTGTTCAAATTTGAAAATTGATATATTTATTGAATTAAGCGTTACTTTGCGGAAATCCATAATTATACAAATGATTTAAGTTTTCTTTAGTGTTAATTCCGCCAATGTTTGTCTTTAAAACAATTCGACACGTGTTTCACCTCTACACGAGGCATCCTCAGGACGTGTTTTCTTGCCAAAATCTGGCACGAGACTAAGTACTCGATACTAAGAGTCTCGTGCCAGATTTTGGTATTTTTGTTTTAAAGACAAATATTGGCGGAATTAACACTAAAGAAAACTTAAATCATTTGTATAATTGATATATTTGCAATTGATCTTCTATAATAAAAATATGCACCTCTATAAACTATTTCCTTGGTGAACAGTATTGGTATTATTACTTAGTACACACGCTACGTCTTCATCTTCTCGGAAAGTACCTCCATACGTTTGCATCTTTTATTTCGTACAAAATAAAAGTAGCAAAATTATATGAAAATCCATTTCTAACGTTTTTTTTTTTGTTAACAGGTAACATTTATATTTATAAAAAAAGAGTGTGAAAGCCTTTGTAATATTTATATAGGCTGTCAAAAAGACTTCAAATAGATACCTGTTTTAAGTTTGTAAAGTTATTAATTGTCATTTATCCTACTAATATTATAAATGTGTAAGTTCGTATGTCTGGATGTATGTTTGAACTTCTTTAACGCAAAATCAACTGAATAGATTTTGATGAAACTTTATATAGCTTACACACCAGAATAACAAATAGGCTATAATTTATAAAACTATAGTGTGAATTATACAAAATATAAAAGAAGTGTGATTTTTACTAATGAATACAACTAGCGCCATCTCTTATCAACTAGCAAGCAAAAGATCAATACAATTTATTTGACAAAACAACGTGTGCCGGGTCAGCTAGTAATAAATAATAATGATTAATGACTAGTAGAAAGTATAAAAACTATGTATTAAGTAACTACTCGGGGATATTCTTATAATTTATTTATTCAAGTAGCCTTTACAAATTTAACATTCTTTTCCGCCCTTAAATATTTAATAATTTTTCACTTGTGGCAAAGTTACATAAATAGGTAAATGGACTTTAATAGTTATAAAACTAGTGTCGAACTGTTAAACATGCAAATTCTCTATTGTAGTTTAATTAATTTGATAAATGCATAATATTATTCAAATCTTCGAGCGGTGTTACTGCACCACTGATTAAAAAGATTTTTTTTCATGAGAAAAGTAACGAGACATTCACTGCAGGTAAGTGATACGCCTTGCTCATTACAATACAGTGCCGCTCACGATTCTAGAAAATTCCGAAATTCTGAGCGGCACCACGCTGGTCATTTTGGTCATAAGATGTTAAGAGCGCTTTCGCACCACGTCCGAGCAGAATGCGATCCGTACCCGTGAAAACTTGGTCCGAAGTAGTCGTAGAACTACCTCTATGGTAGTTTACGCACTAGATCCGGCTTCCGTCATCCGATTTTTTTCCGTCAACCATAGATCGGACGTAGTGCGAAAGCGCTCTAAGACTGTGTAGCCCAGTTGTATCAGTAACTACGGCGCCCTTCAAATGCAGTTCTTCTTTCGGAAAACGTTGTGGATTGTTATAGGGAAGAATGTAACTATGTAATTCGTGTATGTAATATAAATGTCACATAACCGAGTGTTATTGTTAATTAGGTTCGGGAAGTGGCGTTGATCTCGACCTCACCACAACTGACGACGGTCCGGACGAGGACTCCGACGACGACGTGCTGGTCACGTGTCAAGCGTCAGACGTCGCCCCCTACCCTGACCTCACCCTCACGATTAATGGGTTTGTACACTGAAACAACATTGCAGGTACAAGCTATTTAAGCTCCTCGAATTATTTATGAACAAGTGCTCTGTGAACTCTGCTAGATCACTTGGCGCTATGTAGACACGTCGCTTCATTGTGTTTTCTGCCGCATTTATCACGGGGAATGTTTCAAAGAGCTGTTTGACCTGATTCTTCGCACGACATCCCAGAAACTGGTACGTCATGTCCCCATCTGGAGGTTTGGCGATCCTCTGCAGTGCGATGTTGAAGGAACTTTCTGCCAACTACTAACATCTTGACGACCCATATAGCCGAATGGTTAGTGACCCTGACTACTAAGTTAGAGGTCCCGGGTTCGAATCCCGGTACCGAAAACGTCAAATGCCTTAAACACACTAACTTAACTTCCGTGGTCTTAAGTTAGTGACACACACAAGGGCAAGTATACAATATAAGATTATAAGTGTTGCTCTCACAGCCTGACGGACCCCAGAATCAGCGCGAACCATTTGACATGTACAACGCAGGGCTACCCGATTTGTTCGGAAACCCGTAGGTACACTGCCAACCGCTCGAGCCCGTGACGTTCCGGAGAGATGTCGCTTTATTGTATTTCCTCCACTTCCATTTACCACGGGCATCTTCATCACCATTTGATTTTCTCCACGACACAGCTTCCAAGGAGCATGTTTCCCTTTACAACAAAATGTGGCATGAACTTTCTTTCATAGTGTTTACAGGTCATCATGCCAATAATAATATTGTACTTTTAAAATACGCGTTTACTCCCACCTTTTTTTACATGAGAGACGGATCTGTGCGCCCATAAGAAATAGGTACTTAACTTTATTTCAGCGACGCTATCAATGCTTCGGAGTCAGTGACGAGCTTGGGTGATGACACTTACGACATTCTGATCAACATGACAGTGAGCGAACTGGCGCCTGGATCTGACGTCTCCTGCAAGCTCAGTTTTCTAAATCTCAATGTCTCCGACGCATTATTTACTGCCACAGAGACTTACAATGATTCATGTATGTATGCCTTACATTTAAGAAATTTTATTATATTTAAAAACAAACTCAAAGTGATTTATGTTATGGGCAGGTATCGAACTAATTTTACCTACACATTTAGTAGGTAGGTAATCATTAGGTACCTAAATATAAGATTTAATTAGATCCATGGAAATTACACAACTGCTGAAACCTATAAAAACTTATATAAGTCCCTGTTTGTGAAAAAATGCCTATCAATTAAAGTTGGTAAGTATGATCTATGTAAATTGTTATGCAAAAGTAGTGAATATTTTTTTGATTGTCAAATCATGTTAAGAGACTATGAGTGAAAACAAGCTTCCCTTTTAATAATTTTCATGAAAGATGAAATGAAATTTCAATATAAATTAGTAATTCAACATTACTAAGTAGATAGCAATAGCATTGGTTAATATATCCAACTCATGAATAATATCGTTACTATCTACAAGACAAAGGTACCGAGTATCGTAAGACATTTTTCCCTTTCAATCAGTTGTCTCAATTTTATGGTTTTGCCTCATTGGATCGTTAAATTAAATCTTTACTTAAAGAAAATATAATACCAATTATTATTTATTTAATTATCAATTAAGTAATTCTTAATTATATTTTAGATAATCTAAATAATGCATGAAATTTATTTAAGTAATATAAATTATTGCAAAGCGGGTGTGTGAATTATTTACACTGTTTTATAATATTCGTAGGTAGATAATGCTTTTGACTTTGTTGCAAATTAAACAAACCAACGGGGCTATATCGTACACAATGTTGTATTTTATATTATTTTTACAATTATTAACTGAAGAATTTGGGTCAAACCTACAGTAATTATATGAATTGTTGGACGTTAAAGTTTACCTAAGCATAAACCGCTTACCGCACTTATTCTTAATTTCAATACTTACCTATATAATAATATCCTATTACCTAGTAGGAAACTTCAATAACTTTTCCAGTTATAATAATTTGAACTTCGTCTTCGTCTCTTTTATATACCTGCAGATACCCAACGGGAAACACGTTGCTCGCTAATCAGAAACTTCTCATCAATTTAATGAGCGAGAACCGCCCGGCCTGCCTCTTATACTTTGATGACCCCGTTGGTCGTACAGCGTAAGAGCGCCCTTTCTTAGGTCCGAGCACGGTTTTTGAACGGCGAGTAAAATTTATATGCGGTTAAGATGACTTGATGAAATCGCTAACGTAAGAAAGCCATGTTTAAAGTGCAAAAAATAATTGTTAAGTACAATATCGTTATGAAAAATATCTAGATAATAACGATATAGCCCCTAAAAGCTAATTAACACAATAACAGCGACTCTTAAAGATGGCTCTAGCAAAATGTGTCTTTTATTATTTTATTAATTTTATATCGAAACTTATAAATTGAATTTATCGAGAATTATATAAGTTTTATTGTCAATATTATGAGCAACCCACACCACGCCCGGTGCTAGTATTCCACTAACTTGCTTTGGTTGTCAACACAGCGGTCACCACAACTGAAGAGACCCCCGAGATGTCGACAGAGGCCTCTGACATAAACTGTAAGTCCCCTTACCCCACGTGCAATCCAAAACAACACATATTATATAAGTATCTACCAACCTTTAATAATATTACCTACGAGCTGTACACCTACCGAACATTAAAAATACTAGCTGTTGCCTAATAAATGGTAATCGAAAATATACCACCATTTTAGATAATTGAAAAAGCAATACATAGAAGTTGTAATAAGTTTTAGATATGTTTTTCAATTAATGCATGCTGATCAATGGGTTGATGCTAAAAACCAAAGACTCTTTGCGAATATAACTATACTGTGCACTAAGAAGTAAAAATGAATCGAACGAGATGACTATTACAAACTGAAATTAGACATAATATCTATTATCTCTAACATTCAACATGCAAAGAAGGGTTAATACAGAAGCGAAATATATAATAATATATTGAGAAGTATTAAGAGAGGGGCTTTGTACCAACTCTACAGAATTCTTCACCAATTCCCATTACGTGAGCCACTTTCCCGGTGACCCCTCATATATAATAAAAAAAAGGTAAAATAAACCATAATTTACTTACGCAACATACCTTAGTGTGCAATCTAGTTATAGTAATTCTTTAATAGTTATAAGGTCTATGCTAATAAAGGTATTGAAAGGTTCTTTTGTATTTAATTTTTTTACAAATTAACGGGCTGGATCTGAATGTATTCTGTAATACTTAACATAAATGCTTTTAAATAATAATTAATGCTTTCAAAAGTAATGAAACTAATCAGGAGTTAAAATTAATAATCAGTAATAAATCAAATATAAAACTAGGCACTTACATTAAATCAGTAAAGTACTTTAAAAAAAAAAGTAAATTCTTTTAGCTATAGTAGAAACCTATTTAAGGTCCTTTAACTATAGTATAATGAAAACCTGTAGATTACGATGATTTTAAATAATTTTTTGATAGGTTCATGCTACTCATCTTCTACTTCTCTTTGTATATATTTAGTTTTATTTACTTAAATGCACAACTTTGTAAATAAAATCCCTATTAAAGTAATCAGTCTTTATCGAAAGGTGAATCCATAAGAAACCGTTGTTATGTGTACCTACCTATTGTCCTACTCTTTTGTGCTATAACATCCCGAATTTTTGTAATGTAAAATGTATGACCTTCCCTTGTTAATGGATTAAATAAATTTACTTTTTCAGCTGTAAGCCGCGCTTCGAGCTCCGTTTGGATATTGTCATTGACAGCGGCAACTGTAATAAATTTTCTTCGGTAAGATTATTGAAAATGGGGGGATATTATTATAAATTATTGTTGAAATCTTTTAAATAAATTTTATTTTATGTTTCCATTTCATTAATTTCAATAATCACCCTAAATAATAGGTAACTACGTAAAAAAATCCTTTTGAGACAGAAACGCTCCCTGCGGAGATATGTGCAACCAAACTGAGGCTTTTACCCTTTCAAAAGAATGCAACAGCACATTTAGTGAACGTAATTTTTTTGGAAATAAAATAATATCTTCTTCTCGGTTGGTAGTCTCTTAGCAGAACGGTCGTACTAATCGTTATTGTCATGATGTGTTCATGAAATTTCAGCTATAAAGCCCGCTCCAGATTCACGCGAGCAAAACACGAGAACCACTCGAATATAGAATCGATTTACATTATATTCTTGGCTTGTTCTCCGATTTTTGTCGGTTTTTCGGCGCGAGACAAAAGAGTTAAACACGAGAACAGACGAGAAATTTCAATTTGCTTTGACTCCACACTCGCATGTTTCTTAGTGTTACGAGGGCGGCACTGAAAATTTCGGGAATCAAGGAAGTGATACAACATTACTATTTAAAAATGTATTTATTGCTTTTCGAAGTATTCTCCGCGAAATTTGCCCCCTTTTTCCATACGATGGAACCAATCATTGAAGCAACAATTCCATTCGGAAGTTGGGGGTCTCCAAAATGGCCGTTTTGTAGGCGTCCACAGCTTCTTCATTTGATGAAAAACTCTGACCACGCAATTTATTCTTTATTTTAGGGAAAGTATAGAAATCATTAGGCCTTAGGTCGGGGCTGTACGGCGGATGGTCTAATAATTCTATGTTTTCTTGCTCTAAAAACTCTTTTGTTCTGTGCGCGGTGTGAGAACTCGCATCGTCGTGATGGAGGATGATGCGGCGGTTGCAGTTCTCTTTACGGAGTTCAGAAACGACCTGTGGCAAACAAATGCTAGCATTCTATTCTGCATTAACCGTTCTTTGTCCCTCAAGAGGAATAGTCGCAACATGGCCGGTTTTGGAGACAAACCTGGCCACCATTTTTTTTTTGCAACACTCCGTGAACGAACAATTTTTGTTGGCTTTAACTCATTTTCGAACACCCAAACTCGACTCTGGTTTATTGTTTCGAATTCGTACGTGTATATCCAGGATTCGTCACTTGATACGATGTTGTATACAGCATTTGAGGATCCTACGTGGAATCTTTCGAGAGTTCTGACGCACCAAGTAACGCGAGCCGCTTTTTGCTCTTCACAGAGCAAATGATTTCAGAGAAAATTTCCATCGGGAGAACAACTTTTTTACACCTAATTGTTCATGCAAGATTATTTGTATTTGACTCATGCCAATGTCTAAAGTTGCCAGAATCGCGGTATGTCACATGTCGATCTTCCTCAATCAGCTTACGCACAGCATCAACGTTTTCTTTGTGACTGCAGTTTTTGGACGACCTTGACGGGGATCATCACTGAGCTTGACACGTCCACGTTGAAATTCAGCAAACAAGCGATAAATTGTGGTTTTTGATGGGGCTTCATCATCAAATGCAAAAATCATCCGGTCAACACACTGTTTTCGTGTTAAACCACTTCGAAGGTAAATCATCGCTCTCTCTCGAGTCAATTCCACTTTCTCAATGACTAAACAAGTTTGAAAAAACCTTGTGACAAGACCGAGAATCTTTTTTAAATAAATAAATGGTATTCGATTTTTAAAATCAAGGAGTTTTCAATTAAAAAGATTTAAATATGACAGGAACAGTGGATATATTCCATTCCCGATACTTTTAGTGCAGCCCTCGTAGTAGCAAGAGACTCGTCCATTATAACAGTTGTTGCGTGGTATTTACTGAACATCAATATATGTCCCGCTCATAAGCGGGATTTGGATGATCGAACAAGAATTGACATTCCCAGAATATTTTCAAGCAGAACCGGTTTACTGGAATATATGTTTAACAGATTATAAAAAAAGAATCCACGATGCGAGGAAACGTATTAGCACCTTGATGGAATTACCCATTGATAAATTAAAAAACAAAAATATAAGTTTGTCGCAGAAGTTACTTCTGCGTCCATCGCCATCAAGCGTGAGAACTCTATTGAGAATCTTAGGAGTGTGTACCCAAACAAGCTCCCGCCGAGAATGTCGCTAAGATTCTTTCCGAGAGGTCATACGAGTGCACTCATCAAAGGGTAAAATAATATAAGTGGCAGCACGTAACTCGTAAGCGCATAGCTGCGCATGGGTACTGTCGCGGCCGCTTTACAAATATTACTTTAATTAAATAGTAAAATAATAGTAATGAAATTATTTTACTGTAATAACAAATAGACTCGCGCAGAGCGAAATGTGGAGGATAGCTGCGCATGGGTAGTTAGGTACTGTTGCGAACGCAAATATTATACTTTGAAAAATATTTAATGTTAAAGTGTTTAGTACTTCTGTACAAAGCTAATTACGTGCCAGGGTCGTCAAAAAAGTTCTCAACAATAGAATATGTGTGAGTGTGTGTATGAATTTAACAGACCAAAACAAAATTTAATAAGAAACAACCAAAAGAATAACAGCAAATAAGAATACAATCAGAACGTGACTGTACACTTGAAGTGTCCGGGGTGCCGTATCGGTACGGGGGACGGGATACGACTGGCGAGTAGGGGTGAGACGTATTTATCGTCACAGGTATTAAAATATCACCGGTTGTCACTGTGACAAGATATCCAAAATAACAGTGACAAGTATTAGGAGTATTTTGTAACAACTAGTATTTTATAACACCTAGTATTTTAGTAACGACTGTTATTTGAGTAACACCTGTTATTGAACAAGTATTTGATAACAACTAGTATTTTAGTAACAGCTGTTACTGAACAAGTATTTAATAACAGCTAGTATTTTAGTAGCAACTGATATTTGAGTAATACCTGTTACTGAACAAATAATTAGGAGTATTTAGTAGGTATTTTTTTTAACAGTATTTTGATACAGCTGTAATTGTGTGATTTGTAGGTCTGTTATATTATTTTTAATTCAATCGGTAATAAAATAGTTATGGTTCAACTATTCTTTTAAAATATGTGGGATAAAAAAAACCCTGTTTACATTTATTGTTTACTGAATATTTTTCTGTTAGACACATTTGTAAATAATAGATACATCACTTTCATACATTTATTTAACATACTATTGTTAAGATAAGATAGGTAGGTACCTAATTAAAATATTGAAGTAAATTTCAAATGGAAGACCCTGTCTCTGATATCATTTATCGTAATCGTATTTATTCACAGTTATATTGTGCCTACGAGCAGGAAAATACGGCTCACCTCTTCGAAAGAAAAAACCTATATTGGTAATTTGATAGTACCTACTGAATAATATATTTTTATGATGTTTATTTCTACTTTATTGTTGAATTATTCGTATGATAAGGGCACATTTTCATTGTGTACCAGGTAAGGATTATTATTGAAACATAATGAATCCGAAAGTATAATGATTATTTTTATTACATCAAAACTATAAAAATAATTAATAGGTCTGTACAGCTTTGCCTAAACAGAACTTTTGAAATTCGAAGTTACCACAAGAGAAAGTACGTACGTATATACGTATAGATGGCGCTAACAAGTAACACCAAACAACGAAAAATATACGCCTCACTACAGTAGCTAGTATATTATCACAGATAGTATTAAAATAACAGCTAGTATTTTGTAACAGGTATTTGTCGCTGTTACTTTTGAGTAACAGTCACCGTCATACCTAGTATTGCATTTTTCCTAGTACGTCTCAACTCTACTGGCGAGCCAATCGGCACTATGCAAGCTTGCCGTTCGTCCCTCTAGCCCCCCGCAGATGCCTTACTTTTGACTTCTGCGCAATAACGGTCACCGCTGGACTATACACTCATACACGGGACCGCCCACAGCAGATTTGAACTGTCCATCAAATAAAATATATTTAGCTTGGGTAAGACTCCACTCACTGTCAGAGGAAATACATAAAAACAAAACGATGTCTACATTACACAAAATATGTAAATTTTATTTACAACATTCAATAATTACATCAAGTGCTTACATATTACAATAATATACATAAGTTTTGATTATTTTCATTTGAAACTCAGGTACTAAGCTTCCTTTGGAAGACAACTACTTACGTTGATGTTGGCAAATTTGCTTAAATCAAAACTTTCATATGAATTTTTAATTTGTTGACACATAAAACACAATTTTGGGGAAAATAATAGGAATAAGTTATAATCAGTCGTTGTGATAATATGCCTACGTATTTTACCTACTACATTATAGCCACCATAGCTTTCTTCCTTTACATAATATGAAACATCAGCGGCCTTACAAATAAACTTGGTATAAAGTTTTTTTTTTTGGATTTTATGACCTGGTAACTAAGACCTTTAAGTCGTCTTTTCTTATTATCTAAATATGTATACTTTTCATTTCACAGTTTACTTATCACTTCACTTTATTTTACGGTAGAAAGTTATAACTGATGATAAACAAAGAAAATGCAAAATGTTTACAATATCGTTGACAACACTGTCAATACAATGATAATAATTCTGAAGTTTTCCGAATGACAAGCTGCCCTGCAAATAAACGCGGGAAACGTTTTACGTCCGAACAAACCATTCGTAAGCAAAATGTCTATTTGTAAACATTTTACATATTCTTGGTTTATGCTTTATTATAATTTTATGCCTCTTAGTTACCAGCTCATAAAATCCCAAAAAAAATAAAACTTTATGCCAATTTTATTTGTAAGGCCGCAGAAGTTTAATTTTAATAATCGACTTATTCTATCGATGCGGTTCCATTAATAAAAATACAAAAAGAAGATAGTAGAAGTGTAATATGTGCTAACTCCTTGCGGGACAACTATCTATATTTATTAACAATATATTGCTACGTTTGCTTGCAACGGTCCTGATATTAACTTGTGTAGCTGTGGTGTGCAAAATGATTCCCATATGTTTTCTTTTTAAATAAAACATCAGTATACTTAAAACAAGATAACCAATGAAATGCAATATTTTGATTGGTATAGTTATGAAATACACCATATTTACCGTTGTTTTACGTCCACCGTTCCGATTAATACTAAATCACTACTTATTTCGGTAGTGATCTGTAAGTCACCTGAGGCGACATTTTTACCACATCAAACTAGTCTGGCCATAAATACCGTTACATAAAAACTTTTCTTTTTTTCAACTTTTCAATTATTTTGAAATTGGAACACGTACCTATATTATTTTAAAAACTTATTTCGATTTTGCGCCATTTCACATATTTTTTCGTGTTCACTATCAAATAACAATATGGAATGGAGTGTTAAAGAAAATAGTATCTATTGCAGTGATCGCCTTGCACAAAGTGGGTATGGAGCCGTCGATCATATTCCAGACACTTCAAAAGCTTGGTATCAGCCGTATGTTCGTAAATCGTACAATCAACAAAAAATCTTATCGCGAGAAATTAAGATTCCCGCTAGGACTCTGTCGCGTATTATAAAACAAGAGCTGAAGCTCGGTGCTTATCGCCAATATTCAGGACATGCCCTAAATCAATCTATACAATTAAAGAGAGTGGATCGATCAAAACGCCTTCTGTCGCGATACGCAGGTGAAAGTAACAGAAATATCCTCTTTACCGATGAAAAAATTTTCACGATTGAAGAACACTACAATAAGCAAAATGATAAAGTGTACGCTCACGAAAGGTACAACGTGGTCATGGTCATGGATCCTGCGTCAGTGATGGTTTGATGGGGCGTGTCTTATCAAGGAGTCACAAAACTACATTTTTGTGAAAAAGGAGTGAAAACCTCAGCCAAAGTGTATCAAGTTACAGTCTTGGATCATGTTGTGAAACCTCTCAGCAATACACTTTTTAAAAATATACCGTAGACTTCCCAACAGGACTCTCCACCTGGTCACAAGGCACGAACTACCCAAGCTTGGCTTGAAACCAACGTTCCGGACTTTATAAGAGTTGAAGAGTGGCCTTAACTAGCCCAGACCTCAACCCTTTAGACTTCAAATTATGGTCAGTTTTAGAGGAAATGGCCTGCTCTAAACGACACGGTGACATCGACTCTCTTAAAAAATGTGGAGCAAGCAGTGGCAGAATTTCCCTTGGAAACAGTGCGTAAATCCATGTCATGGCCAAAAAGATTAAAGGCCTGTATAAAAGCTAAAGGTGGCCATTTCGAATAGAATATTTTTTTATTTTTTGCTGAGACGTTAATAAATATGTAGGCATAAATTTTAATAATATTACATCACTTTATTTTAAAAAAATGCATTTTCATTTGTAACAGAACATATGGCTGGACTAGGTATGTCACTTCTAGTATCTCCTTATTTAGAATTATATGATTCCATTACCTTGTACTTGTGAGCGTTCAGTATAAAGCCACGATTAAAATTATTGGTGCACGTTGTTTGAGCATTGGCGATATAATTATGTACAAAATAATTTCTATTTAACAAAACTATTACAAAAGGCAGAAATTAATTTATTCTATTATACACATCGGTTTATGCTTATCAAAAATAAATACACATGCTGTATAGGCCAGTTATTTGTAGTTATATATAAAACGTTTCCTTATGAGTCTAAGTAAAACTAGGTACTAAATTGTTATCAAAATTCAGAACCATAAAGTAAAAGAATGTTTTTGGCACTAGATATGATATCATAAATATAATATAGCATATCTTCCACAACACTATACCCCTTGAAAAATTTCAAAGTCTCTTCGACGTTGCTGCGAATAGTTGGGGTGCAACTTCAGAGCGTACCTAAAGTTGGGCGAGCGGTAAAGCAACGAATGTCTAATATTCACTACCAAAGAGGATGTAAATACTACGTAATAAGAGGCGAGACTGCCTCAGTAAAAATTGAAATTTAGTTTGGTATGAAACGTGCAGTCATTTGACATAAGTTTGAAATAGTAATTGCAATAATATGGCGACGAAGTATAATCCTGCTAAGTTTGAAAGCAAACGGTTGCTTAAAACGTAGGTGATCCGTTTTTAAAAAGATTACAGCCGTCACCTGTCAATCTATCAATGACTGCACGTTTCATACAACCGCTTTTTTCTTAGATAGTTTCGCTATCCGCGGGGATATCATTTGTGGTGGTTGTCTGTCACACTTAGACTTATATTATAACGCAATATTATAAAACATTAACAGGCATTTGGAACTTAAAATAGTTTTATTAAATATTTCTGTATCACTACCTACATCATGATACTGCGGGGCTAAAAAAAAGTTGAATAATTTATTGTCAGTTCAAAATATAATATTACAAGTATATCATACATCCTTAGTTAAACAAATGTGCAATATAAAAACATATATAAATATAAAAACAAACAGAGAGCGTTGATTAACCACAATATATTTATTTTATTTACAAGGTCACTGTCGAAGTTAACCAGAGCATAGGCAATGTTTGTTCGTGTCACAATCACTATGTACATCAAAATATTATTTGTTGTCTGTCACATGTTGACTATCGGCCGTTTTCAATAACCTATCTATCCTTAGTTTAACTTACTAGCGGTAGACAAATCTATCCCTTTACGCTTACTTACATTTCAATAACCTATCGACATAAAGCATTGGACTATAACTATATTGGACATAACTGTAGATAGATAAGATCTTGTCAATAAACGGTGACAGCAATGTGTCAATAAACGGTGACAGCAATGTATCCATAACTAGAGATACGGTACTGAAAACGGCCGTAAATGCTTCTTAACTGTTGTGTGATTACAGTGAAATATACCATTTAATGTAGTTTTTCTTAGACATCAAATTAAAAGGCAGTGCTAAACAGCAAAAGTAAAAAAAAGGTTCTTCAGCTCTCCGCCTCAGTAGGTACTACTTTAACATAGCTACTTAAAGTTTATGCGACGATTTAAATAATACTAACAAATGAAAAAGACACGTCTGTAGAGCGTATATATATTAAAAAAAGAAAACACAAAGTTAGTTTTTCAAAGCGTATCGTCGTTTTGGAACCCCCAAGTGTAAACAAAATATCAATTACGGTTGAGATGAGTACAACTGTCGTTTTAAGCCGTATTTTTTTAATTACCCATAGAGATGACAGCTTTATCAATTTCAAAAGATAAGAAAAGCAAGAAGTGCACCAGGTGGTGGTCTCAGGATGCTTGAAAGACCCAAAGTGATAGGCGTAGCAAATACGCTCATCATTTTGAGACATTCGATGTTAAATATCATTAGCCCAAAAATTTCACTAGGATTAAACTAATTTTCCCTTTAAAATGGAACACAAGAGTGGATGCACATTACAGATTGACGACAGAAAACGACGCTGCTAAGACACCCACGTACCCAGCGTACCTACTGTGTAAAGAAGCCTGGCACTAGTAAATATATAGACAGCTATATTATCAAGTCAATACAACGAACATGTCATTTATAGTGTACTGCTTCACACAAACATTACGACGAGTATAACCTGAAAGTTGAACAAAGCAAACAAGATTTTATCAACGATACGTCACTCGAACGGTTGGCTCAGTTGGAAATAGCGCTCACACGAAACGCGAGAGATCGCGGGTTCAAGTCCTGCATCGTTCATAAAATTTTGTGTTTAGTTTTATTTTTGTAATGAATCCCAGAAGTGAGGGTTATCAATTTAAACACATAACTAATTGTTACGACGAGTATGTTATATGTACAGTCGGCTAACAATCATTACAATATAAAGAAGACAGGGGCCACTGATGTATAACATAGGAAATCTATACTGTGTGGTGAGTGGTCTGCGACTAAGTCTCAAATTCTCTCTAAGCTATACCGAAGTAGGTAAAATAATGTGACACCTTATAGTTGTGAATGCCCTATACTGTTAAATATTTGGATATCTATAATGGACATAATACACATACATACAATTAAAAATAACGAAGCAATAACGTTAATTTATTGATCGCATACAAAAAATAGCAACAGTATTTGCGCTACAAGTACAACTATACAACAACATGCCTAATTCTATACTATTGTACAGTTAAATAAAAACTTAATAGGATTTCATTAAATAGATTACATTGTACAATTAACTCTAAATCTTTGGCAAGGTCATTTATACACATCAATATAAAATATAAATTAAACGTATCAGTGAAAATAAATAGGGTGGGATCAAAAACATACATGACAAAAAAATACAATCCAAAAAATTATTGTAATATTTCCTCAAAAATTTTGTATTTTTAAATGAGAAAGTATTTTTAAATTTTTTATGATACAACCTTATATAGGAGCGCTTCGCTATAAAATCGGCTACCACTATACATAGTGCATACCATATATCATTGAAACTTTTGTTAGTTTTACACAGATTGTTCATAAACAATCAATGGTAAGGTGTGAGACCTCTGAAACCCTATTTATAAAATAACTCTATGTCATAGTATCTCTTGACACTATTAATTATCAATTATTATAATATAGTACCTATATTTAAAAAAAAACTATGTCTTTTATTATAAACTACAATATTTCAATATTTTTCAAAGAACAATTACTTATTATTGTTGAGATTAGCTGATTCCTCTCAACAAAAGCAGCTTTTCTAATCGGTGGTAGCGATAAACATTTTCGTATCTGTCAATTTCAAAGACGTGTTTTTTATCTAAGAACCTGAAATAAGATTAGATAAGCCTTATGGATCAGTGGTTCCGTATAGCTTAACGACTTGAATTTTATCTTTATTAATCTTATTTCGTCAGCATAAGGATATTTGTATATTATTCACATATACAGAAAACATTAATCGCGTTATTTGCTATATTTTATTTCGTTCACATGACATGTCAAATCCTGTTTCAAGAGCATAAATAGCACATTAGAGTAGAGACATGTTAACCGGACTAATTGTTGTCATAAACACTTTCGATAATCGAATATCCGGTGAATATTTAAATAAAACCTATTTTTGTATATTTTATTTATAAATGATTGGTACCATATAATGTAGATAAGGTAGGTATGCGTACAAATTAGATAAACAAATTAAATGTATAAATAAAACAAAATAAATGATGTTATTAAAAGATAATTGGATTGATACAAAGAAACACTCCACATATTATGATATTAACATCAATTGTTAAATTGACTTCTATTAACATTAAGCGCACTGTTTCATTCGGTCTAAATTATTTTTATATCAAACTGTCACTGTCGCAATTTCATATAATTAATGTTTATAATGTTACTTGGCACAAGCAATTTTGTATTTTGATTGCTACGGATATTTCCAACCACAATAGATTATGTTGTTGTACGTAAACTCACGGTACCACACTTTGTTGACATTCAAGCCTTGTATATTTAATTTTTTTCTGTTATATGATCGTTTTCGCTTCAAAGGTTTTCAACAATTTCGTCAACCGACATTATCTGAAAACCTGGAGCACATTGGTTAACTATCAAATTATCCGATCGTGGTTGGCAGGCTGGATAATCGACTCTACTCAATTAAAATTTTGTCCAGTGACGTCCACTTTATCGATGTGGAGAGGTCATTTCTTACTCCATTCACTATGTGTGTGGAAAAGAATCTCTGAGCGCCAAAATTACATAACTATCAACTTAAGTCTACACTAAACGATTTTCTTAATGACACCACGGACTGGGAATAAAGCGAACACCCTCAGGCTCTTTAATTATAAATGTTTATTGTACGATATTACATTGTAATCCATATTTTATATTTAGAAAAAGCCCGATGAGTTTCTTGCGCCCATTCTTCTCAGGTCTGAGGCAGTGTCTTTTGAATGGGTGGTAGTTTTTGACGTTCAATAAGTGATTTTAAATCCCTATTTTGAATAAATATATTTGAATTTGAATTTTAACTGCGAAAAAGAGGACTTTAATATAATGGCAACTGTACTTACCTACACGTACTTTGCTTATGTAGGTATTAATACAATACAGATGTTTTAATTAATATACACATCTGCTTCATTACACATAAAATTTCATAGAATTGACTTGTACATAATTCTACTATATTTTCTTATACTCTATTATGATTGTGAAGTGGACAATATTTACCAATTATACTGTTTGCTACCAAAATTGTAGGAACATATAAAATTTTAATAAAAACCTTTCCCATATTATTGGCTAATACAAAAAAAATTGCTAAAAATCTTTGGCTTTTTAGAACTAAATTTACCTAAAGTATGTAACTTTGGAATATTGGAAAAATCCTGTCAAAAACTTTGGCAATTATATTATCATTACATCCGTAATCTCTAAACCTTTGGTTAGCTGTTATGAAGAATACAAAAACCTGATTTCTATTATATGATTATTTTTTATCAGACGGATTATAAATGATGACACATGAGTTATGCCTACTTTTACGACAAGCATCCAGATTGGCGTCAGCCGCCGCCGCGACTGAGGTCAATGCGACAGTTTTGTCAAAGTCTATTGTAGTGTAACCAATGCTAGTGAGAGATGTTACAGCATTACCACTGGAACTTTTATCAATACTGTTTTGGGACACCACACGGCTACGTGCATGTGATGAATGGGATGTTGTGCTATCATTTTTGGAACTATTGAACGATTGGGTTTCCGGACTGGCAATATTTGTTTCTGTCTTTAAAAATTCTCTATTTGTATCTATGTCTAAAACAGCGTAATTCACTTCCATGTCTTCCACTGGAGACATTGATGTAAATGTATCGGACTCCGAGAACTTCTGCTGGTGTTCCCGTTTCTTAATAACATCAGGTATTTCGCCTAACAAAAGATTAGCATATGAGTTAACCTCAATGCTTGAACCAAGTGTTAGATTGCAATATGGCATAACAGGTGTCACTGGCGCTGCTATGGCAGCTGCGGGCTCTTTAATTGTTTCTGGGGGAGATTGTTCTTTGGGGATCATATTCATATATCTAGCAGAAGTTTCTGTATCACCGGTTGCCGGAGCTAATTGTTCCTTGTCGTTAGTCACATTGTCGTTATCTTTCGTTGGTGTTGTTGGTTCTTTTATATCTGAATCTGTTTTGTCTAATACCTTTTCCGACGTGGAAGCATCTTCATTCTCCAGGTATCTACCTTGAAGAAATCGCGTTTCATCTTCAATATCCCGTATAGCAGTTAAGGCCATCTCACGTCGCAGTGTTTTTCTGAGCATCGCCAAGTCTCTGTTTAAATCATTTGTGTAAGCGTGACCTGTTTCTGTACTACTTTCTGCTTGATTATTATTATGCTCTCTTTTGAAGTCATTCACTTGGTAAACATTTGTTGCGTGAGTATTGGTTTGTGACCGAGGGTAAAGCGGCGTCACTTCTAGAATATCTGCGTTAGGTGATGTGCGCGCTGTATTGCAAGGAAGCATTGGCATACCTGAAGTGGAGCGTAATGTAGTGTCTGGCGGGCCGTTATCAACAGAGGATCGATGAACAACACTGGCTTGGAGTGTTTGGCGGCTGTGAGACGATGATGTCATCCGTGAAACTGGAAATGGTACCGAGTCGTGTACCACATTTCTTAGTTGAATTTGTTGTTGCAGTGTCCGGAACAGTACAGATGCTCTCCTACATCTAAATGCGTAAATACCTTCTCCGGTTTCACATCTTCTTCCTGAAAAACAATGCTAAATATAAATTCTCAGACAGACGAAATTTAAAAAAAAACTAATCACTGGTGTTTTCATTCCAGATCAAAATTGCTCACTGCCAAGACATTCTATGCAATCTTATACTACGTTTACATTCAGCCCCTGCCAGTGACTGCTCATAGCAAGCCAGCAATAATGCTCTAAATACTGCTACAACAGGAACGAGACCGAACGAGAATGGTAGAGCAGAATTTAAATACAATATATGTTTACATAGGTTAGAACTTTGTAAGGGATTTTTTAACCTTAGTATGTTATAACCTAGGTCCTAGAGTATATTGCAAGTTTCTGGAAATACCAATTACGAAAATTTAATACCTTATTTTTAACTCTTTAGATTCCCATTGGATTTTTCATTGAAGCTTTTTTTTAATTTATCTACAACTTTAGTCAGTTAAAAATTGTCAGAGACTTCAATTAGCATGTTTTGGTGTTGGAGACATATAAATTGCGTGGTTTAATTAGATAAGACATAAACGTGTTTTTTTTTTATGACAATAAGGGACAAGACGAGCAGGACGTTCGGCTGATGGTATAATTGATACGCCCTGCAAATTACAATGCAGTGCCAGTCAGGATTAGTTAAAAATGCAAAAATACTGAGCGGCACTACAATTGCGCTCGTCACCTTGGGACATAAAATGTAAAGTCTCATTTGCCCAGCAATTTCACTTGCCACGGAGCCTTTCAGACCGAAATACAATAATGTATACAGATTTCTGATTCATAGCAGAAATAGGCGGTATTGTGGTACCCATAATCTAGTTGGTATGCTGTGCAAAGGAGCAATTACTGTTCATGTCTATTGTGATACATGTGAAGTTGTCAACCAAATCTAATAATAAGAAGCAATGCTTTGGTGAGGGGCAATTATAGGCTGCCTCATGTCTATAATATTAAATGGTGGCAAAGCCTTAGTGAACACACTGGTACCTGGGAAACTTGAGCTAGAACAATCAGCAGATTAGGTCTTTATTTTAGACTAGTTGACCCGACAGATGTTGTTCTGTATATCTATATTAATATTATAAAGAGGAAAGATTTGATTGTTTGTTTGTTTGCATTGAATAGGCTCCGCAACTACTGAACCGATTTGACTAATTCTTTCACTGTTGGGAAGCTACATTATCCCCGAGTGTTATAGGCTATATACAATTTCTATTTAATTCTGAACACTTTCTTATTTATTCACCTTTTAAACCTTCCCTTCCTAGACTTCCACAAATAATTCAAGACCAAAATTAGCCAAATCGGTCCAGCCGTTCTCGAGTTTTAGCGAGACTAATGAACATATTTTTATATATATTTTAGATAGTTTCCTTACAACAAAGTCTAATTTATTTTTATTCTGCCCTTTAATTTTTAATTTTGTATGCCACTTGAAAACCAACGAACAGTGAAACGTTCGTAACTAATGTCTTCTAAGCAATATCATCTTTCACCACAAAAACACTCCTGCACCATTCAGCTAAGGTAAGAAAGTAACAAAACGTAAAGTTGAAATTGAATTGAATTTGAAAGCTTCAAATGTAGTTTTGTCAAAACTAGTCGACTGCTTTTCACAATACTTTCAATGAATACAAATGTATAAATTATAGTAGCAATATACATTGAAAAATGATAATAATACCTATTTTCACTTTTATGTATTCTTGAGCTTGACAAACATGATTATTCTTATTCAATGAGCGGTTAGTAGTACCTTTTAGGTTTATTTTATTAACTTAATGAATGTGTGAACTTAATATTTAAAAATAACTAAATAATGGAAATATTAACCACTACACATCCCTAAGAAAGTCTTGACAATGATAGATCCTAACATCACTCAACAAAGTGAAGATAGGATCCTTCTTAATCTCCATGGTATTGATATTCTGCTGAGATCCTAAGCAAACTTCACCATAAATAGCTTGGCAAAATTAAAAAAAAATAATGTCAACACTACTTAAATCACTCCTATGGAAATGGACATGGGGGCAGAGCCATAATAGTCAAATAGAGTCCAATATAAAATTGTATGTATTCATTTATATACCAAAACATGTATTTTGTCATGACATAATGAAACTGCACAAAAGATTATACATATGCTGTATACATATGAATTCAGAAAATTGAAATCATAACTGTATATAGTTGACAAACTGGTGCCTTCTGGCCATCAAGTAATATTACTTGCCTTTGCTAACTCTATAAAAAAATAAAAGTTCATAATAATAATAATATTGACACACTATTCACACAAATTATATTGCCCCAAGTTAAGCATATATAGCCTGTGTTATGGGTTACAAGACAATGATATATTTAATACAATATACTTACTTAAACATACGTAAATACATTTAAACATCCATGACTCGGAAACAAACATCCATATTCATCATATAAATGCTTGCACCTACCAGGATTTGAACCCGGGACCCCTAGCGTAGTAGGTAGGATTGCTAACCACTCGGCTATACAGTTCATTGATGATAGGAATTGCTTGACAGATAGCTTAGACTGCAGACTTTTAGCAATTTTCAACCAAAATAAATTAATTTGGCTGATTTGATAATAACTAGGCATTTTATTGCTCTTTAAAAGTCAACAAATCTAATATATTATTTACCTCTGTATACACTTTAACATTGACCACTGGATTTCATACTGGTTGAACTATGCATGTAAGACTTAATATAATAAGACTTAATTAGTAAGGTGAATAAAAAATCTAAATTTAAAAATATGTCTGGTATGAGAAGCATCTAATCACTAGTGCTTGTAAAATTTTACCACTGTTTAAGAGCATTGCTATTGTTGAATTAATTTATGGAAACCTGTGATAACATTTTCATATATTGAAAATAATCAAAATCCCCGCCCAAAACACTGTTTCTTTTGATTTGTAAGTACCTAGCCATATACTGATTGAGTAACTTTTACTAAATAATAATAAAAGTAAAAAGATTTCTATGAGGGTTATGATATTCAGCATTTTAGGAGGAAATATAAATCATAGTGTGTATATAAATAAATAATTAAAAATATTTTGTCAGACAGAATAAACCGCCCATAACCCGATTTTGTATTAAAGTAGGTATATATTATATATGAAAAAGCACAGAGTATTTAGCTAAGTCGTTACCTGATTCGAAACTGAATAAGTCCTCCTCAAAACCATATCGTCGTAAAGAATGTAAGGGCCAAACAGTACAATCTCTGCCTTCCCTGTACAGAATAATGTCAGAGTCCGTTATCTCCAGCTGGCCAGAACAAAGATCAACACCACTCTCATCAATATTTACAACACGAAAGATATTCGGATGTAAATCGGAAATTTCTTTCTTGCTATGGAAACACCCCATTATTAATTTAACACCAAATCTCGACACTGTTGAAATCGTTAACCGACATAGTTTTCAATTTATTTTATTGTAATTTAAGAGACTAATGTTAGGGAAGTTTAATTAACATTATTTTTAATATAAACGGTACAGCCTTAACTTCGAAGATTGGGATTACAATGTAAATTCTATATTCTTCTTTCTTGTTATCTCTGATCTGAATGAGAACTGGTATTTCTTTTTTTTATTCATCTGAACATCATGATTATTATGTACAAAATATTTTTATTTAAGAATTTATTGATTTATACACAGTTGACAGTACAGCTACTACTGTGTTTTGACATTTGACAAAAAATATGTTTTCTTATTCTTCTCCCATTAAATGGGAAAGGCAAGGGCAAAGCCATGCAGCCATCGTCAAAGGTATGCTTTTTTCATAATACAAGCATTATATAGTCCATTCACAGTTATTTTACCTCTGACAGAAGTCATTATATGTTTTCTCTATGTTGGTGTTCCTGTCGAGTCGTTCTGTGAAGTTCCTAGCGTTTTTCTTTCATATTTGTGATATTTCATCTGTTAGCATGCCGAAAAGAATTCTAAGTAGCGGAAGAAATATTATACTATCGGTGCGTGATTTCTATGAAAGAGAAAAAGAAAATAATGCTCCTTTAATTTCATTTGGAAATGTTCGTCAACGATTTGCCGCCATGACGGGTATGTAAATTAGGGTTACCCATCTTTAGTATTTTTCCCAATTTTAGTGGAAACTTGATATCCTAGCGTTACCGCCATCGATCGGTACATAATTTCTGTCGCGTCAACTTTGATTTTCTCTCACCATAAATGTTAGACTGCTTGTTGTTGTTCTTGCGAGTACAGTAACTATCTTGTGATGTTTTTTGTATGTTTTATTTTTATAGTAATATAATCAATCATTTGCTTCAATTAGATATACAAATTCTATGTCCTTTATATTTGTCTTTTTAATATATTATATGATTTCATAATTTAAAAAGAGTAATCATTGTTAATCAGTATAAGTCGCCTTGAGTGGTTTTAATTTGAATAAATAAATAATATAAAAGCTGACCTCTATTTTTTTTAGTTAGAACTACAATTATCGTTTGGTAGCATTTGATACGCTTAGGTAAAAATGTAAATAGGAACATTATTGGTAAGAAATACCTGTCTACATATTATATACACAGCTATTTTTAATTTAAAATAAAATAGGCTTTGTAAAATAAAACATTTTTTCTGTTTTAGGAATATCTGAAAAAACCGTAAGCACCATAACTAAAGAAGGCGAAGTTGCTTTATCCACTTTTCAAAAAATTTCTACGCCCAGATAAAAAAGCATCCAAGAAATAAATTTATTTTGGATGATTTTGATCTGTGTGCAGTTCAAAATATAATATTTGAAATGTATACCGTCAGAAAGGAGGTACCGACTTTGGGGAAACTCTAAACGCAGAGTTAAAAATTTATATAAATTTTCGTGGAGGTCGTACTACATTACTTGGAAAATTATACCTACCTGCGAAAAAATGCTGTGCGAAATAGAGTTTCGCACAGCATTTCTTGTGAGAAAGTGAAATATCGTGAAAAAAGTTTGATAGCTATGAATGACAGGTAGCCTAAAACGCAAATAGATTACTTTATTTCCGATTAAGATAATTATCCGGATAAATATATTGTGGTTATTACTGTGTAACTAACTAATACAATAACAAATGACAGCTTACAATTAATACATTAAACATGCTTTTTTAAGGTACAAAGTATGTACTCATAAATGGGTTGGTAATTATTTGTTACTAGTTAAATACTTTTGAAAAGCTTACACATATTTTTTGAGTTATTTTCATATTGTAATTATTATCATTTCGTATCTTACTGAACAGTTTATTAAATTGGAATAATGAACTTTGCTCCTGACGGAAAATCTCCCGATCACTTCATTGTTTTTTTATTTTAAAATAATATTATTAGATAGGCATATTCTTAAAGATATATAAAGGTATACTCTTACATTAAGTAACAAAGCAAACGGAAATTAATATAATAAGATAGGTATAAATAATATTATAAGATAGGTATAATAATATTATAAGATAGGTATATTTATTATCATCGGAATCCGAATAATAAAACTATTAAAATAACTTGTCGTATTACTTATACTCTTCTACCCGATACTATTCATTCACTGCATAAAAACCATTAAGTTCAATCGTTCATGCGTACGATGATTCCCATCTGTACGAATTATCTCTCGGTACGAGCTGGTTCACTGTACGCCACATTTATTAGGAAGTTAGGAAAAACAGACTATAATAATAAATATATCACACTAATGTAATTATTATTGAAAATTAACCTTAAAAATAACAAAAATTAAAATTTGGTTAGCAAATTTCTGTAATGACTCCAAATATAAATTTAAATGCGTTCAACCGTCCCAATAACAAAAGATCTTATTACAAACTTTACGTTCAAATCATTATATTGTAAGAAAAAAAATATCATCAATACTGTAAAATTTAACTTGTTGTTTGAGGGAGTCATAGAAATTAAATATGGCAATATAACGCTCAGGTTAGGTAACCTAACGGCTAGAGGGAAAATAACTGTGAACGCACTGTAGATAAATTATCCCACTGACGTTAATAAATTGGCGATGCAAATTCTAAGTGTTGAGTATGTGATATGAGTGAGAATGAAATTTATCGATACCGACACAGTAAATATCGTCATCATAATTTTGTTAACAAAGTCACATAAAGATAATCACTATTGATTTAATATATCACTGATAAAGACCGGCAAAAAATAAATAAATTAATTAATTTAATGCTAAATTTAATAGGATTCCAAATATGAAAAAAGAACCCTATGGTGTCGTGGGACACCGCATAGGAACGAAGTTCTTATAAAAATATAAATTTTACAGTTTTCCTAAAAAAAATTAGCAGTTTCCACTGAATTCCACTGTCTATAATAAGAAAAAAGGGTGTGTTTATTATGTATGAACGCAAGAAGTTATACTTCTTCGGCGTAACAAAACAAATCCTTAAAATTCTTTATTCGTCGTGTTATTCTACGTTTGTAGAAAGAACTAAGTATATTGTAAAAATTGTGAACAAATTCCAACAATGCCATAATTCGCACTCATTTAGATTATGGCACTATTTTCTTAATCCCAGTAAACAAAGCAGGTCTAAATAAATTGGACAGAATTCAGGCTAAATGTTTACGCATAGTATTGGGAGCTATGAAATCCAGCCCTATTAATGTAATCCAAGTAGAATGTGTGGATCCTCCCCTTCCACTACGTAGACAATTCCTGGCCAAAGTTCCTGCCGAGTTCATCCCTTAATCCAAAAATTAGAGCAATTAGTTGTTTTATACAATGATAATAATATTGCACCTGAACACAAAAGACCTTGCATTATCAATAGTTACCTTTTATTCTCTCAGCTCCCAAACCCTCTCTTTCAATATTCTAAATTGCCTTTATTTTCAATACCTTTCAGTGCTCTTACTTTCCAACCCTCAGTAATTTTAGACTTAGGTATTGATAAGTTTTCCATAGAAGCAAACAACACAACAAAAACAACTTTTTCTTATATAATGGACTCAGATTTTCGAAATTGGTACAAAATCTACACGGACGCGTCAAAAACAGACATGAGTCCGGTTGGTGCTGCGGTATGGATTCCCTCAACAAGAATCATACTGAGTTATAGCTGCCCACCTACCACTTCTGTGTTTACAGGGGAAGCTATTATATTTGTTAAGTCTCATAACATGAACAATTCTATTATCCTTTCAGATTCTAAATTTGCCTCCAATCAATTCCCTCAAATTCATTTAGGTCAAAAAGCCAGTTTCCAATTATCCTCAAAATAAGAGAAACTTTGAAAGAGTGCTATGAACTCAATATTAACATAGTTTTAGTCTGGATTCCAGGTCACATGGGCATCTCTGGTAATGAAAATGCAGATGTGCTAGATCAGCCGCTCATTCAGGTTCCTTTCAGTATTCTGAAATATTCAGTCATGACTTGTGCTCTACCCTGAAACCCAAGATGTATGAGAGTTGGTCAAACATTTGGCAAGTTTCCAAAACTTATAAAGGTAAATTTTATGGAGAACTCCAACCAGAAATTCCTCAAAAACCTTGGTTATAAAAATGTAGGATTATTAATAAAACAATAATCTCAACTATATACCGCTTACGTTTAAACCACGCCTGCACTCAAGTCTTTCTAGCTAAACTTAGAATTAGATCATTCATAAATTGAGTCAATTGGTTCCTTTGGTCGTAGTCGCTCTCTCGATACGAAAACGGTACACACGCGTTTGTTGTTGACAGAATTGCTTACAATTTGATATAGGTACAACATTAAAATGCCGTCTTGTGTTATGGGAAGATGCACTAATTACGAAAGTAAAAAAAAATCATAGAATTACATACCACAGTTAAGAAATTATAAATTATAACGTTTAATTTGATTTCATTATTTATCTAACAAAATAAATATGTTGCCATGACAACGCCGATCGCCGCCAAGCCGATCATAGATTAACGTACAGAAATGACAAATATTGATGCTGTCTGTTGCGGATTGATCGAGGTAGAATTTTTTAGGAAATGATGAAAGTCATTGTTGCAGTGAATGTAGTAATTTTTAATAAACAAGTGAGAATAGGTAGCTGAACTATCAAACTACTAAAACAAGTTTTAGGGTAGGTAGCGGATGTAGACAGTGAGTGCTATTTGTTTACGTAGGAGTTTTTTCAGTATATCCCTTGCTAACTGCAGAAGAATCAATGGATCATTTTCTTCTTCTCCCATTACCTTATTGTAATAAACCCTCATAAAAGACATTCATAAATAATATAAGATACAAAAAATAATAATTGTAATCTTAAAACTTTTTGGGAGCCGTTGTTAGTAAAATTGTAAACAGTAACAGATATTTATACTGTACGGACGTTATCTTTATTATCCACTTCTAAAACTTGTTTGATTATTTTAATATTAATGTGAATAATTGTGTCAAACCTACAAATAAACAAAGTATCAATCATCGTATAATATTTAATTCTTACTCATTGGAATGTACTTTAAAGTTTGAATTGTTTTTGAGTAAAGTGATGTTCAAATTATAATAAATCGTAACTTGTCTATGAATTAGTAACTCGTAACAGTCGTATTTGTGGAAACCAGTTCTTCAATCTGAGAGAATTGCAGTACTGCCTGCCTGACTTACACCAACTACAACGTATTTTCGATTCATACCACAATCTCTCAATAGCACCGCAGCTTTAACACTTAGAATTACTGCACGCACTTTTCGAGGACTACGGTTCGTTGTTGATTTTATTTTTGTAGTTCTTTTTTTTTCTCTTAGATATTTATTATATCTATTTTATAATAATAATTAAAAAAACGCCTATTGTATGTGGTGGTTGTTCTAATAGTGTATCAAAATCTGAATTCTTTAAATGCTCTAATTGCTTGGTACCTTATGATTTGTTATGTGCAAATTTTACAATAAAAAACATTTCAATTTATGAAAAAACAACAGAAATAATCTTGGATTTGTCAATGCTGTCGAAGTAAACAGCCAAAAAGTAGCAATGTAGATACACCGGTGCGATGTAACATCGACACCTATGCAACTTCATCGTCATCGTGTAATGTTACAATACGGCCAGAGAATAGAAAAGACAACAATACAACTAGGAAATCTGTCGATAAGGAAGACTCACCAGCTAAACAATTAGACCATCCCCAGGAAAATATACGTACTATTATTCGCGAAGAATTAAACATAATTTTTAAAGAATTTCAGACATCCATGTTAAAAACGATAGATAAATATAACAAAGACCTATTAAACGAGATAGATTCCATAAAAACCTCAATACATTTTATGGAACAAAAATACGTGGAAGTCGTAAAGTAAGTTCAGGAAAAGTTTGATATAGTGAAAAAGATTGAACATGTAAATAGAGAGTTGAGTAATACTGTATCTGATCTTAAAACAAGGTTGGCTTCGATGGAACAACACTCACGCGCTAATAATTTAGAGCTTCACAGTATACTGGAACACAAGGCACAAGAAAATCTTTTAAATATGGTCTTACACTTGATTAAAACGACGGGGTTTCAGTTAGTAGAGACAGATATACATATATCTACGAGAATATCAAAAATTTACAAAACTAACACACGTCCTCGTACTGTTCTAGTAAAATTTAGCTCCCCTATAATAAGGGATGGTTTTCTAGCTGCTATTATTAAATTCAACAAAAATAAGGCCAATAAATGTAATAGAATAAACACTAGTCATTTAGGCATTTCAGGTAATACTCCTGTATTCGTAATGGAACATCTTTCGCCATCTTTAAAGGCCCTTCACGCTGCCACTCGTCAGACAGCGAAACAAAAAAATTATAAATTTGTATGGGTAAAATATGGAAGAATATAATATGTCCGTAAAACAGAAACATCGGAATATAAATACATTAAGATTAATGACTGTCTTAAAAGTTTAGATTTTAGAATAACGCACAATTTTCTTTAAAATATATTTTTTTTATTTTGTAATATTTTTCATGTAATTAAATGGATAACTAATTTTTAATGGCTGAACAACTACATTGCTACTATCAAAATGTTAGAGGACTCAAGTCGAGCATAGTAGATGTTCGATTGCAAATTCAAACCAATGATTACGATATAGTGATTTTTACGGAGACATGGCTAAATGTTTCAGTTTATGACTCTGAGTTATTTGACGATCGCTATGTAGTTTATCGAAGAGATCGGTTAGGTAATAGGAATGGAGGTGGAGTTTTAATAGCTGTTAAGAAAAAAAATACATTCACTGCCGATGCCAGAGTGGGAGTCTGACTGTGAAGACTTGTGGGTGAAGGTAAAATTGAGAAATTCAGATAACTAATTTGAAGTAATTAATATCTGCGCCGTTTATTTACCACCTCCAAAACATCCTCCTAAACATGACGGATCTTAATAAATTTATTGAATCTACTAACAAAGTCAGTACTTTTAAAAGCAAATATACACTCATAGCAGGTGACATCAATCTCAGAAATATAAACTGGCAAAAAAATCATGACATCAAATATCTATCTCCTATTTTTAATATTAACAGTAGTATCCATAGCCAGTTTTCGGATTTTCTTGCATTTAATGACTTAAAACAGTTTAATTACATTGTTAACTGTAAAAAACCTACTCTAGACCTTATTTTGTGTAATTCGGATATAATTACCCTCACAGAGTGTCATCAACCGATACGAAACGTGGACTCCTATCATCCGCCTCTTGAAATAATGATCATGTTACCACCTTATTTGGTATCTACACTAAATGTAATTAATCGGTTTAATTTCCACAAGACTGATTACTCACTAATCATCAAAGCATTGAATGAAATACCATGGTTTGACGAACTGCTTATTTATGATGACGTGAATGATATTGTAAGAAAATATTATACAATACTTGACAAAATTTTAAAACAACATGTTCCGAAATGCAAGAAATATACACCATACAAATAAAAAAGTTATTGAAAATTAAAATTAAAGAAACGGAAAAAATATGAAAAATATAAAAACCCTCTTGACAAGATTGAATTTGAATTTTTAAGACGTGATTGCAATGAACTAATTAAAAAACGTATTCAAATTATATAATCAGCATTGAAAATGATATTTCAAAAAACCCTAAATATTTTTGGACTTATATTAAATATACTCGTAAAAGCTATTCCAATTACTCTAACACTTTAATTTATAAAGAGGTACAAGCAGATTCAAAAAGCAGTATTTGAAATTTGTTCGCTAAGCATTTCTGTAGCGTATTTGATAAACAAAACTTAGCGGTACCTACAGGCAGCTATGATAACAATTACAGTTACTTAAATGATATGCCCAACATTTACACATCTCAAAGAAGTATCATTCAAAAATTAAAAAGACTTGATATCAAACAAAGTGCTGGCCCTGATAACATTCCAGCAATATTTCTTAAGCATTGTGCATACTCACTTACAACACCACTGCACATCATCTACAATGCTTCTCTGGAAAAGGGCATATTTCCTGATATGTGAAAAGAGGCAGGAATAGTTTCAATATATACAAACGGCAACAAGAAATTGGCTTATAATTACCGTCCTATTTCTATTCTATCAACATGCTCTAAGGTCTTTGAAAGTCTAGTTCATGTGTCGATATTCCACCATGTTCGTGGCTCTTTATCCTCTTTCCAACATGGTTTTATAGATAAAAGATCTGTCAATACTAACCTTCTAAGTTATTTGACTGGTCTAATTGATGCTGTGGACAAAACCCAACAAGTTGATGTTATCTACACGGATTTCTCAAAGGCGTTTGACAAGGTAGATCACCACATTCTTATTAATAAATTAAATAAATTTGGAATCTTAAATCCACTCTTGGCATGGTGTCAGTCCTATTTGTACAACAGACCAGCAAAAGTTGTTTTGGATGGATGGCAGTCTGACCCTTGCATTTTACATTGCAACATCTGGCGTACCTCAAGGCTCAAACCTAGGTCCGTTGTTTTTAAATTTATTTATTAATGATATTCCTAATGTTATCCAGAACTGCAAGATATTTCTATTTGCCGATGATTTAAAAATATGCCGAACGATAGTTAGTGAAAATGATTCTAATTTACTACAAGATGACATTAATAACCTTACGAAATGGTGTAAGTATAATAAAATGTATCTTAATACTGACAAATGCTTCTCAATAACATTTTCAAGAAAAAAAAATACCAACGGGGTTACCAATATAAGATTGACTATAAAACTTTAAAAACTACTGATGAAATCAGAGATTTAGGTATTACAATTGACAAAGAGTTACGGTTTGTCAGTCACATAGATAAAATTGCAAATTCTGCACTCAGTACACGGTTTGTGATTTACAGGGGTTACAATATTTATAAATAAATGTACTAAAATTTATAAGAGGTAAATGCTGTTGTTTTATATTGGACTTAATTTTAATTTTAACATAATATTTAATAATAATATTTAGATAAACTATAATTTTGCTAACATAATATTTAACTTTAAACAAGTTGTATAGTATGGTCGGGAGGGTAACAGATAATGAAAGATGTGTAACCCTGTAAGTTATCTGTACACTTAGATATATATATTTTTTTTACTTTTGTATGTAATTTATGTATTAGTGTGCGATTGTTGGGTTTCCGAATAAATAAATAAATAAAAATGGGACCCTTACTATACATACTGACCTTTCGGTTTTGTTTTGGTGTCTATATGTTTTTTTTTTATTATTATATATTTAATTAATTAATATCATCAATGTGGCTATATATTATGATCAATATTAAATATTTTTTTTATAAAATCAATGACACATTATCTACCTAATTTCAATGCAGTTTTACTACTTTATACCTTTTACTACATGAACTCATGAATGAATCGTAATTTAGGCATAAATCACGGTGTACGGAATAAAATCATATCTGCTTAATTAGCTGTATTTTCTCTATACAAATACGAAGCAATTAGCATATTAGAGTTATCTCTTTTTCGCTTGCGATAATTGCATTTACTATCCTTCTTTGACGTGTAATTGTAATGTAGTGTGCAATGTTAAATTATTCATGTGTGCGTAAGTGTATCATTTTCAAACACTGAATGTTGTCTACGTAACCTATCTAAACTTTTAAATATCGTTGGAAAAAACTTAAACATTACCGAAATACAAAAAACATAGCGGAATATCATCACACAAAAGGGAAAATTTAAAACAAATCTGTTAGTTACTAAATAAATATTTTAGCTCTCTATAAAAAGTTAGTAAAATCTGGTACTACCTACAGTATGGATAATGTCATCCCTCAAATAATACATTTTATTATTATTGCCTTATTTTCTGGTTAGTAATACCGCATAACACAAACTGGCGCTAGTATCGCAATATACTAATATGAAGTTGGCGTTCTTCTCATTACGGACGCGTTCTAAAACAGAGGTATCGAATCGCACCACTACACTGACACCGCTCACACGTACTTAAAGTTTATTGCGGGAATAAAATGAATTTGATACTTGCAAGTTTGAATTTTTTCACAGATAACTTTCATGTTTTTATTGATACCTATGTATTTTTGATAATTGGTTGATGTTTTCGTTTAGTAGTTAAAATTTAGAAATTTAGATGGCAATTCTGTGGCATAACGTCATGCGCAGTTTTATTTTAAATCCAAGATGGCCGCCGCGAAAAATTATGATTTCAACATTATGGATATCGAATCCGAGGTTCTCGTGGGCGCAAATAAAGAATTTGGGATCACTTTTGAAATACAAGATGGCATTCGCGCAAAATTATGATTTCAACAATGTGGATATCGTATTCGAGGTTCTCGAGGGTACAGAGAACGAATTTGGTATCATTTTATGAAGTGAAACTTCTTTGCCCGCATGAGGGTAAATTTTTTACGGATGAATCGGAATAAAGTGTCACGAAAATGAAGGACGTTTACATCCAAGAAGAGAAGAGGGAGATTGGGTCTGATTGAGATAGAGTGAGAACTGGCGAACGTAGCGTGCAGCAGATGGTACCGCTATGAAGTGAAACAACTTCACTACTAGCGTTGTGTCATGCAGGTTTAGCGCGCGGCTGCGAGTAAGTAGAACATCCTCCCTACTAGCTTTGTATCGTGCAGGTTTAGCGCCCGGATGCGAAAAAGTAGAACATCTTACCTATTTGCGTTGTATCGTGCGGGTTTAGCGTACGGCCGCGAGTTAGTAGAACACCTTCGCTCCTAGTGTTGTATCGCGCAGGTTTAGCGTGGCCGCGAGTAAGCAGAACATCTAATAATTTCTAATATTGACAAAAAACAATTCACAAAATTACAAAAAAAACAGTTAAAAAAAAATTAACGGTTTAGAGAACAGATTAGGATATTTATTAATAGGAACGATATTTAAAAATTAGTTTTCACAAAGAAGTTTCACTTCTGACATGTGTACTTTTTACGCACGCCATTTTTGTGTTGTCTGATGTTTTGGACGTAGCTTCCTCCCTAAGGACCTCCCCTAAAAGTGGAGATGAAAAAAATACTGGAGACTTACCTTGTGGGGTATCGTTGGATAGGTCTTTGAAAGTTTAATTTTTTTTTGCATCTAGGGTATCACTAGATAGGTCTTTCAAAATAGAATTTTGAGTTTTTTTAATTAGATTGATAACGGAATGTGTTTTGTAAATATTGTGGGTGAAATGTCGAAACGTAAATATTTCTATTTTATGTGTTGTCTGATGCTTTGGACATGCCCCCCCACCCCCCTTGCGTTATCGTAGGTTAGTAAAATTATACAATTAATAAATGATCCTTTATTGGATATAATTAACTTTAATTTTTTTCTAAGGTATGGTTGCTACTCTCAGCTTATTTAGGGAATGAAGAATTAATTTAGCATGTGGGATATTATTAGACAGGCCTTTTATAATAAAAATTTAAGTTTATGAATGAATTCTAACTTTGACGCTGTAAGTGACACCCATCTAGAAAAGTTTGTAGATTTCATAGGCGCCATCATGGATTTCGATTCTGACCCGATATTCGTTATTTCTGACCCCAAAAACCACGAAAATGATGCAAAGACCCATGATGAAAAGTTGGTGAATTTCGTAGGCGCCACCTTGGATTTCCATTTTGACCCGATATTCGTTATTGTTGACCCCGAAATCCATGAAAATGACACCAATGAAGAAAAGTTGCCAATTTATAAGCGCCATCTTGGATTTTGATTTAATATAGACCTTATTATATATAGAGATGAACTTATAAATCACTAATTCTTCAAAAAAATATTATATAAACATAATTTTTAGAAAATCTCACTGCAAACATAATATGTAAAGTATCGAAGACAGTATTGTAAAGCTTATAAAAAATATTCATGTTCGTACAGCGATCTTTCCGAGCACGAGCTGCTGCTTACAACCGACACAGTGTCTACCCACGACGGAGGCCGAGCGCGGACTGGCGTAGTTTCGATAGATCTTTCTGTGCAATGCGTACGGAGTGACAATATAAAATAACCCTTAATACCACATATTAAATGAGCTTATCAGAAAAATATATGAATGTTGGACGGTTCATTTTTTTCTGAGATTATTTATAACGTATTCACAAATTTATTTCCCGTGTTTTTGAAAATATTATATGTTCATTCCTTTCGTATTTTTTAACAGACAAAATTATGTAAGTAGTAGCAGAAAAATGATCTTGAATGAAGCCCCATTTCATCAATTTTGTGTGAAGAGGTAACGGATAATCGTTTTTACGATATAAAATATCAAAATTTCAAAGCAAAAATTTCACGCTAACTGGAGATAAAGAAGTAATCTATTTGTGGCAATTTTTTGTTTTGTTAGATTTAGCTCCATTTCATTACAAACTCTACCGAAAAATATCTTATTGTTGTCGGATTCGCAAACGCAAAAGTATAGTTTTCTAAACGCAAAAGTAAGCAAAAGTTTTCTGTGATTACTGATTAGTTGAATAAAGTGATTACACCAGTCAAGTGTCAACTGTCAACATCAGCGGATTCTGAATTTGATATTGATAGAAGGCTCCTTCAGTGAAATGAACTGTTATTACTAATTTCATAATAAATCAAGAAAGAATAAAAGTTTTAACAAACCATGGAAGTTTAAGTTACTTTTGTAGCACCTAAGTCATAAGTATCAGTTTTTATTTTTAGTAAAAATGTGTAATGTAGAACAAATAGCAGATTGTGGTGATATTTCTAGTTTAGGTAGAACATTATTCATTTCTGATAGAGATGGTAGGTTACTTAACAAAGCAATTAATAATTTATATTAACTTATGTGATACCTCAACCATAATATTCTCTTTAGATTCCACATGGATCACCAGCTGCTTTACATCGTTATCATCTTGTGGGAATTTTCTGGCTGTGGGTTATAAAAACCGACTATGTTTTATGAATACACAATGGATTAGTTCAACGGATACCAATTCTTTCATAATATCATGGAGTGGAACACTTCCATCGGAAATAAAAACTCTCCTTTGTCTATCACTATGCCCTACTCATCAATCATCACAGGTAAAAGCTTCTTAAAGCATATTATGTTAGTATTATTTGATGTTTCTTAATACTTATTTGTTTTTGATTTCTTAGAGTGGTCCAGATTGGTTTTGTGTGATAGTTGGATTTATAAATGGATGTGTTGGATTCTATTCAAATACTGGGCATCTCTTAATGATGGAAAAACTTGATGAAAAACCAGTTTTAAAAATATCATGTCATACTGGAACATATGGAACAATGCCTGATGATATTCACATTTTATTTACTCATTGCATTTATATAATATCTGGGGCAAGCTTATTTCAAACCTTAAGGATGGCTAAAGCACAACTTGCTAAAGGTAAAATTTAAAAATAATAACTTTGTTTTTATAATTTTTCTGTTAAATTTGCTAAATTACAACATGATTTGTGTTTTTGTATCAGAGCATTCCTATATACTGGCTGTAAATAGAGAATTAAAATATATATATTACCATTGGGAATGACAATAACGTTTAATAATAAAAGTTTCATCAGTTTGTAAAGGGGTTATGACTAGACTAGCAACTCCTAGCCCAACTTATAAATGATATAATCACAAAATTGCTTAGCCTACTTAAATGTACACTATATACTATACAATTTTATATGGTCTGTGTAGAAGCATCCTACCAGTGCCACATACCAGAATCTCATATTTAACATGTATGTTTTAGATAGCTAGGAGTAGCATTTTTACAACACACAGCTATTATATTATTCTGGGAATAGCAGTGTATGTAATTACTTATAGTTTACATGTGTTCAGTGTACTTCTCAAACGAAGGTATCTCTTGACCAGGATAACAGGGTTATCAAAGAACAAAATCCAGGATAATATTTAATGTAATTAATTAACAATTAATAGAAAAATATAATAATTGGGCTACTTTGTGTTCCCAGGATGATATGTCAGTTATACGTAATAATCAATTTGGTTTTTAATAAAGGTATTTACTCTTACAGATAAATTAATACATTGAAATAGATTTGATTTGTTTCAAAATTTATGGATGATTTGGGACTTGAGCCTACAACTCCCAGGTTCCTCCTGAGCCAACAGTATGTGTGAGACATCAATAGAAAATCTTGTTAAATCAATAGTATGTCTTGTTCAACTCTCAGGTTGTGGCTCCACCTACAGGATCTACTTTACAGTTGATAACCTGCTCAAACCCCAATAATTGCATTATTATGAAATTGACTTGAGATGTTGCTCTTTCAAATCTATACAGTTTGGTATTTTAAACCTATATCCCTTACTCCCCAAGGCTCTGTGTTTGGACCAGTGTTGTAAAGATCTCCCACTTAATGTTAGCATTACCAGTGGGGATGTATGCAGATGATAAAATGTTATGGTGATACTAATATTTGACTACTTTCTGATTTCACCTCTATTTTGCCTTTTGATATTTTTTTTTAATAATTTATCAGTCCATGCAGGTGTTCAAGAAGATTATGCAGTTGATAACAAGAGTATTAAAATTCGGAAATGGATATTTTCTGGCCAAGATTGCATAAATGATGCCGCAGTTGTTGGTCTCGATCTAAAGAACACATATGACCACTTATTAGCTGCTTCAGTCTATGGCGGATATGAAGTTTGGTGAGTATATGGATTTTTGAAAGGCATCTTATTTCTCAAAATTGTTTCCTTTAGAATTATTTTTGATATCACTTCCAACACTACCTGCGCTCTGAAAGACAAGAAGCGGCGCAAGAAACTCTCCCCGCATTCTTATTTTGTGCTCTTTTTAACCGACTTCAAAAAAGGTTCTTAATTTGTCAGTATTTTTTTTATGTTTGTTACCTCAAAACTTTCGACTGGGTGAACCAATTTTGATAATTCTTTTTTATTTAAAAGCTGGTGCTTCCCGTGTGGTCCCATTGTAATTGGTCCAGATCTGACAATGGCATCCATTTTTTTTTATGGAATAGGAGGACAAACGAGCGTACAGGTCACCTGGTGATAAATGATCACCGCCACACGATCGCACCCACATCCATGAGAAAACCATAAAAGTCTTAAATTTGCTGTACATACATATAGCAAAGTGGATGATAAATTTACGAATAACTCAATATCGCGCCAACTGATTTCAATGATTCTTTTTTTATTGGAAAGGATATACTTCAAAGATAGGTTGGTGAGAGTTTGGTTAGGTTCTGATTACGGAATCTATGACAAAGTAACGGAACTCTTCAATTCTTAGGAGCAAATTAACGATACGCGGCCGAATCTTTTTTATGCTATCCGGATATTTAAGTCATCTACCATAACATTACTATGTTATGGTAGATGACGATATTGTTTTGGAATAGTGTTTTTGAAGTCGGTTGATTTTTTGTTAATTTTTTTTAAATAAAATACACAATATTGTAATGCCATTGTTATTGCTACAAAATAATCTTAATCAACTAGATTAAGATTATTTTCAAGCTGTCCAATCACTTAAATATTCACCAGTGGAGTAGTAGGATTTATGACAGAGACATTTTTATTAAAACATTTATTTATAGTTAATGCCTAATCAGGGGCTTGGACTTTATTATAAAAATGTTTACATTAACCCTTAAAAATATTATGTACCCTATGAAGCCTACTAGAATTAGTTACAAGCAATTCCTTATTTCTTGTGTTATAAATTATAATAATGAATATTGCTATTTAGAGCAAGAAGGTCATTTTTGTGAATGTAAATTAAATTTTTCATACATACAATGAACAGTCATAATATTTATATCTTTACCAAAGTGATATATTGACTGTCAATAACCAAAGTGATATATTATAGCAGGAACAGCTCTCTTTTGCAGAGCAAACACTATATCAATATCAGCAGCATGACCCCTCAGCAAAACACTGTTCTATGCTTGCATGATGTTAGGAGAATAACTCATCATCAGCCGAAAAATGTCCACTGCTGGACAAAGGCCTCCCTCAAAGAAATCCATGACGATCGGTCCTGCGAGATGTCCACAATTATGGATCATAATCAATCTAGCAGTAACAACATTCATGTACCCTCTAAGCTTTCTGACTGCTCCAGAGCTGAGTCTATCTGCTAGTTGGGCAATATGTGGACCCCACTATAGCTTTTTATCTACCATGATACCCAAGACGACTGTGGTGTCCACAAGTTCCAATCTCTGGTCATTTATAATATATATATATATATTTTTGTTTATAAATAATAATAATAATATAACAGTTGTACTTCAGGTTAACTGACTAAAAAATAATAAATAAAGAATAAGAAAGTCTATACAAATAATATTAGAAAACAAAATTTTATGAACGATACAGGACTCGAACCCACGACCTCTCGCGTTCCGAGCGAGTGCTCTTCCAACTAAGCTAACCGTTCGAGCGACGTATCGTCATAAAATCTTGCATGCTTTGTTCAACTCTCATGTTGTGGCTATGAAGCCACTAGATGACTACAGGATCTACTTTACAGTTGATAACCCCAATATTTGCATATTAGGAAATTGACTTGAGATGTCGCTCTTGTAAATCTAAACAATATGTTTTTAAAGTGAAGTCCCACTTAAAGGACCCTCACTTCTGGGATTAATACACAGATAAAATTTGAAAACAAAATTTTATGTACGATGCGGGCGCCGAACCCACGACCTCTCGCGTTCCGTGCGAGTGCTCCTCCAACTAAGCTAACCGTTCGAGTGACGTATCGTCATAAAATCTTGTATGCCTTTTTCAACTCTCAGGTTGTGGCCAGAGGGCATCATTCATAAAATTTGCTTTTAAAATTTTATCTGTGTACTAATTCCAGAAGTGAGGGTTATCACTTTAAAAACCTTACAAATTGTTAAGAAAGTCTATGTTATTATGTCTAAATTTGGTAGAAAAAAATAGTGTACTCAATACTCATAGTAAGTTATCTCCACTGGACTGTTTACGGACTTGACCTCTTGATTCAGCCATTGAGCATATTTATAGTGTAGTCATATTCCACAAACGATAAAGTTGGATTTTTTCATAACTGTGCATTAAAGAGACACTTGAAAACGGATCACGTGTTGAAAATTCTTTTAGAATACAGACCTAAAAAATCTAAAATATTATTTTGTTTAAATGCTGCAAATATTAGTAATTTTTTTCAGGTATCGTTCAGTGCCTCCAGTGAACTCATTGATAGTTGCTGCTGGTGAGGCACCATATGTTGGTTTTCATTACGCTGTTGAAGGAGGAACTGCCCCACCATTGCAAGATGTTGCTAGAGCTGTCGCAAACAAAATAAAATCTGCACTACCGTAAGTTTAAATTTCTTTTATTGTTGATACATTATATTAATTATCAAAATGCTAATTTTAATTACATTCATATTTTTTGCTCGTTCATTGGAATGTTCAACAAACAATAGATATTTAAAGATACTTCTAAAATGCCTCGAAAAAAATAACTCCGAAATGATTGATCTCTCTGATCAGAGGCTATATATAACAACACTTACCAAGGTGATAACTACCTACTGTTGCAGACTAACTAAATATCTACATAGGCTTAGTTGTAAGTCCGCAAAAAAGCAGAATCTGATGTGAATAAGATGCATTAATCATATTGTAGCCTGGGTAAATGCAGAGCAGTTGACGCCATAAGGAGCTAGCATCTCGGAGAGCATGAATGTATGGTTTTGGTCTGTGGGGAGAGGCTCTTGCACAGTTTCCGTAGTACAGTTGACCCTCATAGCCCAGTTGAAAACATTTACAAATTATTATTTGCAAACAATAAAAATTATGTTAATTGTCGTTTACAAGTATCATACCTACATATTTTTACACTAACATTTATTTAAATAGAGGCTGGCTTGGTGGATCCACGGAGACAGCAGCTACCAACACTGAACCACTTATACGTGCCGAGGCTCTGATGATGCGTAATGGACTGTATGATTCCCAACGAAATGGAAATTCAGTTGTTATTTCACTTGATAGAAGACTAGCTGCTATCACAGATAATCTAGGGCGAGTTGCCGTCCTAGATATTAATAAAGGATATCTAATAAGATTGTTTAAAGGATGTAGGGATGCGCAATGTTCTTTTATACAAGTTCGTATCATTATCGTGAATTTAACTTTGATATCTATATTATTGTTGTATAATTCATTGATGAATGATATTAATTTCAGCTCTTTGATTCTGATGCCAAAAAACCCCAGCTATCAGTTGTAAAAGACATCAAAAGAGCAGTGTTTTTAGTAATTTATAATCCTAAGAAAGGACTTGTAGATATAAGATTAATGCAAAGAGGCAATAGAGTTGCAGTATTTACAGCAACAAAAAATGGTAAACTCATATACAATACATGTGGTTTAGTAGGTGCGCATAAAAGTTATACTCATAAAAAACTTAATCTGCCCGAGTTTCAGTGTGTGCTTTTAGATCCAGATGGGAAAATAAAAAAATTCAATATTCCATTTTACTATTCCCTCGAGGGTGAACATTTGGACAGATCTAAGGATTTACATATTTTACGAGGAATGCGTGAAATTTTGAAAAGATTAAGTAATGACGATGAAGTAATGGAAGAAATCATTCAGAGTGTTTCAAAGTTGAAGACAGTAGAAATAAAGAGGCACTGCTTAGAGATTTTAATCAAGCATTTCAATTCATTTAATAAAGTCGTAATGAATTGCATAGACATTATTTGGGATAGTGTATTCTCTGAGAACTCAATCGATGAAAAAAATAAAGAATATGTTATTAATTTGGTTCTTACAAGTTTATTTTACCGGTATATAAAAGGAGAAGATAACACAGAGGACATTGAAAGATTAGTCGATAAAATTAGAATTCATTATGATGTTTCTTATAACGATGATCTGGATATAACCGAAAGAAGTATAACAGATGGTGAAATCATTGAATTTCATCTTTTGGAAGACGATAGTTGTGTGTTAGAAAGGTTACTCATGTTAGCCCAAGAAAAGGATTACAAAGAATATCAGCACGCAAGAGTAACATTTGCTGATAGTCGAAGTAATGAGTACCAAGAATTCATTTCCTGTTTTGTTTTAGATAAAACAAGCAAATGTATTTCTCTTAAAACAAATATATCCGAAGAAAAATTATTTAATGTAGCATCTAACATATTTGCATCAATTATGCAGCTAAATTATGTAAACAAACTGTCGTATTTTCTTAAAAAGAGCTTAATTAATTCTAAGGATATCATAAAACTTGTTCTTTTACATGTGATGAACATGCCGTTAGAAGAAATTAACATTGACCTTATCGAAAATGTAATTAAAATATTGTATTACATTTGTCAATCTAATACTGAAGCAAAGAATATAACGTACAATGAAATATCTCCATGGTGGGAAAGTATCAGGGTAATGATTATCGATATGCCGTGTCCCTTAAGAAGTATGATCATAGCGATGGTTTGTAAAGCGGTAGTTAAAATAATTGAATCTGAGGGATCGGATGGTACTTGGGAGTCGGTTACAGCTGAAAATGCGAAATGGCAAATATTGATTGGTAAACTTGAAGATATTTCTATATTAAGTATAATATTAATATTCAAAGAATCTTACAACGGTAAGGCCATGCCAAAAGTGCAACTTGATGATATTAAAATAAATTTTAAATTTATTTACACAAGAGGAAAAGGCTCTGTTACTGAATTGATAGCAAAATGGTTGTGTAATATGGGGACGCCGCCTGAAGCAATTATTGCTAATGAGTTAATGAATACTTTTGACATGTCGAGCACTGCTATTGCCAATACTAACGATGACTTTAAAGAAAGTGATGATCCAGCTTCATACGTCTTAATGGAAAATAATCGGCAATGTATTGATGACAATCCTAAAATATTTAAATGGTTGTCCCTTCTTAGGCGACAATTTCCATTGAGTACAAAGACTGATTACATAATTGCTAATATGTGTTGGGAATATGCAGTCGCGTGGCAAAAGAATGTAAAAAATACTGAAATACTATCCGCTTTGATCCAGTGTCTTGTAAGCATATCCAATACACACTTACAATTGGGCTTGTTTTCCATTATATGGTCGACATATTTAAAACAAATATTTGAAATAAATTGTCGTTTGATAAACAAGATAGGCAAACTGCCAAAGGATCAATTTTGTGAGCAAGAAGTGGGGTTTAACTGCGACGCCCTATTACTGTTTTTTGAAAATTCAACAAAATTTTTAGCGGAATTTTACAAATGTTTAATCAATTCCCGCATACAGGAAAAAGAAGTGATTGAATTCGAAAAAATCTGGGACGAAAGTCTACCGTCATTGGTTGAGGTTGCTCAGGAATCTGTGAATGTTAATAGTGAAATTCTAAAGCTAAATCATCAAATATCGTGTACAATATATTATCAGTGTTACTTTAACGTTAAGTTTTCCAAACCCTTAGATACATTGTATGATATTGACTACCAGTACATATTTGACTCCTTAGTGGGAAGTGCGCACAGAGAGCTAAATCTTCAACCATCAGAGAAATTGACAGTTCCTCGGAAGAAGTATTTAACCAAGCTTATACGAGCGGCAATAGAAACAATAAGCTGCGTCAATACTCAAGGTGAAAATATAGTATACAATGATGATGAATGCCTCAATTGGATTGATAATGTATCATGCTTAGCCGAATGTTGGAATATCGATGTCAACTTCGTCAGAAGGCAACATGTAAGACAAAAGAATACGCATTTATGTAATTCAATATAGTGTGAAAATATGGCCTCATACAAGTAATTTACTATTTTTTAGGTTATTGGTTTGTATCACTTAGGGTACGACGCGCTGGTGGAAAACAAATTGGGATTAATATTGGATCCATCCGATTTGTTGTCGCCATTAGTTGCCATTACAATACAAAGATTAAAGAGGGATCTTGAAAACACACCAAACCCATCAGAGTGGATCGTTTCGGTACCTCCGCAAATTTACAAACGACTTCAGACGACGGTTTGTAAAGACTTTGTGTAACCATTTTTAGATTTAATCAATTTATCGGAATTCTGAACATTTTTCTAACATAACGTGCTTAGGATTAGTTAAGTTCTAACTTAAGTTGATAGACTTTAAATTTTAAAATTTCAATTTAATACCTACTGATATTTTGTACCATAATCAAATGGACTGGAAACTAATATACACTCATGGACAAATTTAGCGGAATGCAAGCAACCTGTTTGATTTCTCTTGTTGTTATTATTGTGCTCACTTGCCACAAACATAATAAATCCTCGGATAAATTATCAAGCCTTTAATTGAATATTTTCTATGTAGTGGTTCTCTTTCCACAAATACACCTAGTAGTGCGATAGAAAGAGATGACATACGGAAATCAACTTGGGATTCATTTCATATGTAGCCGTTTCTTTATTTCAGTAAGGTAGTGCTTGCCACTTTAATATCGACAAAAAAGTGTGAATATAAGAAAGAATAAAGAAACATGGCAACAAAAAACCTAGCTGGGGTTAAATTAATGCTATCACATTTTATAATATTAAGATTGAATATATGGATTATAGGGAAAAAGTCTTTATTTGCTTGTGAGGCTATAAATAATACAACCAATAACATTCTAATTTTTAATACGAAATTTTATTTATAAGAACTTATTTTTACTTAGAACTTTTATTGAGTATAATATTATCTATTATTAAGCCCAGGGCTATACATATTACACATTTAACATTTAAACTGTATACAGTGTTTAACAATCACTTAAAACTAAACACAAAACTAACAAGGTTTTAAACCTCTAGATGACATTTAGAAAACAAAATTAATTATTAATTGAAGAAGTATTATTGCTAAATAGAAGATTCCGTCTGCTGGCCGCCAGCTAAAGCTGCAGTTGAATGACAAACAAAATTAATTTAGAATTCATAAATATATAGGTTTATTAAAAGCCAAGGTCGATAACTTTTTTACCTAAATTTTTTTTTGGATTTTAACTCACAATACTTTTTAGTGATGCAAGTTTTCGTTTTAACTTCTACACTGCTGCAATGCTTTTAACTTGTTGAGACGTTGTGAAGAGGTTTATGATTGTTTCACAATAATCTTCGTAAGTATGAACCAGTAGTTTACAAATAAATAAAATTGTTTCAATAACAAACTAACATTAAATAAAATAATTTTGGCTGTCTGTTTGTTTATTCTGAGTAGTCTCCAGGATGTTTGAACCAATCTTAATGAGACATTCCGGTGAAATAATAACTAAACTTGAAAAGAAAAAACGCAAAAAATAAAACTTAGAAATGATAGGTGGCGTATATTTTGAACAGGGCAACAACTTCACAATATGGTTCACACGGCATCTCTGAAAATAACTTTTCTTTTCTTGCTCTCCAAATAACAATTTGAATCACAATGTTTTGAGCAAAGCCGAAAAAGTATTGAAGGCTTCCAATTTTTTCTCTGTTGAGCCATACCCAGACATCTTCTCAATTTTCCATCCACCGGAAACCTACACAAAAACAAATGAATTGATATAATCGATAAAAAAATACTTCCAGAGTTATACGTATTCGTATTAAAAGTACTGTATACTACGATCGTAACGATAATGAAAATATGACTGCATAACACAATGAAACCAAATTTTAGCATATTTTTCACACAGTAAATTCAATATTTTATTATCAAAAGTAGCTCAAAATCCTAACGTGTGAAATGACTAATTTGACGTCTTTATCTGATTTGTCACTGCTACGGCTTTTACAGTCATAAGCAACGCATCCCATGGATTTGTGATTAAATGTGTTTTCGGAAAGATTAACATACAATTTTTTTTGTCGCTGTAAAAGAGTACATTAAATCACAAACTCGATTGTCAGCAGACTTGGAAACAAGATTAAATAAAATTGCGTCAAATTATTATTTTTTATTTCAATACAGCCATGGTGAAAAATGTCTCTTTTCAGTGTATCTGTATAGCTCAACTTATTGTTACTTCTCCAGGCTTGATAATTGCTCCGAGAATAAACCTTTATGTGATGTTATGTTATGAATTGTGGTTTGATTTTTTATTTTCCTTGATTACCTTGTTTGTGCGAATCATTACGCCACATAAACTGAGAATGCCAAAATCAAGTTGCTTTTCATTGAAACTGGGCACACCTACAACCACTTGGCCGTAACATTACGAGTATTTAAATCTGTGATACACCGAGTATCCGGTAGGTGGCATGAGTGAACTTGTATACTAAAAACGTGTTAGAAGAAGAAAGATCTTCTTGATTATTTGTATAGTGGTATGCCGAATATTGGAAACGGTTCGAAGAGCTAAAGGGGGCAATATTAAGTACTTATTATAGCCCACGTTAGGACCTAATGCATAGAATAAAAAGTTTCCTATTATTATTTATTTTTACCCTCATTTGGGGGATTTTCTTAATTGATCAATAATTTTCTCGACCTTTGTAATTTGAAACAAACAAGTAATAAGTGAAAACTAAATTAATAGACTTAACTGTCGCAAATATCTATAATATTTTGTTTTATGCACACTTTTGCGATCTTTTAAATTTGTCTATGAGTGTAGATATTTGAATTACAAATTCCGTCAAAATATCAGCCTTATAAGTAAGAATAGCCACATTAATATTATAGGCTAAGTTTATCATTTGGTCCACATAACGTGTTTTAATAAGGAATGATGTAACCTGTAATTGTTAAATTGTATTTGCAGGCACTTGATTCATCAATACCGTCCAGTCCTTCGCTGATCTCAACTCTATCAGTGTTACAAAAATTATTGGCTCTAATTGATAAAAAAACAACTGAAGGCTCATGCGATCCGCAGGAATTAAAACTTGCATCTGTTATTGTGGAGTGCTGTGAAATATTAGTTAGAAGGAAATTGTAATAATTATGCATAATACTATCTTTGTACAAATAATAAGATTTAAATACTTACATATTTATTGGCATAATAATATGAACCATATATAATGTTTAATAGTCGAATGTACCGGCATAAAAGCAAAAAAATAAAGTATCCTTGACCGACCTGTTTTTCTTCTGACTACCTACTACACTGTTAGATTTGATTCTAGAATGATCCTTATCGGTATTGAAAGGGCCGCGTATTATTCCCATGAATAATGAACCCATGTTCATTCAGAAACTGAGCGAAATGAATCATATCACAAATAAAATAATATAATCATCATCATCAGCCGGAAGACATCCACTGCTGGTTGGTCTTGCGCTGCCCTCATACAATGTATTCCGGCGATCTTGACCAGACCGTCGGTCCATCTCGTGGTCGCCATTGGAGACTACTGCCCCACCGGCCATCTGTCCTTCCCCATCTCAAAAGAGCTGGCACCCTTTTTATGTTGCTCAGAGCAACAAGCATAACATAGTATGACATTCATAAAACAGATTACTTTTTCGATTGTTTAATACTAGCTATGAATACCCGCTTCGCTGGGTCATTTTTAATTGTATACTTATTTGTTAATGTTAATAATCTATCACTACTTACTTCACAATTTTTTCACATAAAAGACACATTTTTTTCTTATTAATTTATTGATCTTACTTATTTTTACATTAAAATCTTACGACTAAGAGCCAGTCCACACGGCGCGTTGCGTCAGCGTTGCGTCGACGCAGCGCTACCACTGCGTTGTTTTACATACAAATAACCAAGGTGTTCACACGGCGCGCTGCGTCGTCGCAACGCACACATGACGGACAGCAGCCCCCGAGACGAAGCGGGAGGGGGTGTACTCGTGCGACGTCGGAGCGTCAGCGCTCAGTTGCTTGTGCGTTGACAGAGAGGATACACGGAAGCTCATTTCGTTTTACGTTTACGTTTTTGTATTTAGTTTTATTTGCAGGGTAATTAGTTTTATTTGCAGGGTAAAATGAATACCATTGAAGAAATTGACATAGATTACTTGATTACATTGATACAGGAAAGGGAAATTATATGGGACAAGTCAAACGTAGATTTTAAAAATAAAAATTTAAAAACAAAAGCCTGGGAAGACATATCAAAAGTTTTATTTCCTGATTACGAGAATTTCACAGCTGAACGAAAAAATAAAGTTGGTGAGTTCACAGTACAGATATTTATTTTTTTTTTTATTTAAGAGGGCTTTCAAGATTTTCTTGCACCGCCAATTCCGCGATCAGTACAAAATTAATATCTCGACACTCTAAAATTTTAAAACTTAGGGAATTTAGATTAGCGTGAGTACTATTTTATTACTTAGCTCAAAACTAACCTAGACTACGCTGAGTAGGTATAAAATATTATTTTTTTACTGATCGCGGAATTGGCGGTGCAAGAAAATCTTGAAAACCCTCATAATACAATTATACCTTATTTAGCTGCCAAGGCAGAGTTCCTCTAGTCATAAAATAGGTCGCATATTGCTGTCTTATGACATTCGGTGCTGTCTGTTCTTCATGTACGGGTTGTATTGGGAGAAATTCATCAACACTTATAGCAAATTTATCTCTTTGTCTAAAACCATCTCGATCAGCGACAAAATTGTGTAATACACAACATGCTTTTATAATGTCAGTAGCGAAGTCATAGGACACGTCTATCGGTCTGTGAAAAATGCGCCATTTGTTAGCCATAATCCCAAAAGCGCATTCGACATATCTTCTGGCTCTGCTTAGACGGTAATTGAAAACCTTTTGTTGTAAGTCGAGATTTTGACCGCCATATGGACGCATAATATGTTTGCTCAGTCCAAAAGCTTCGTCACCCACAAATACATACGGGGTTGGTATATTGCTACCAGAGAGTGGCTGGGGTTGAGGTAGTGGTAAGTTGTTGTTAATCATTAGCTCGTACAGTTTAGAATTTTGTAATATGGTTGAATCGCATTCTTTTCCGTATGCACCGATGTCGACAAATACGAATTTGTAATTTGAATCCACAATAGCTAGCAACACAATCGAAAAAAAGGCTTTATAATTAAAAAAAAGTGAGCCACTATTTGCAGGATTACACACGCGGATATGTTTGCCGTCGATGGCACCAACACATTGAGGAAAATTTGCCTTTACATCAAAACCCCTCGCTATTGTTTGGAAACTTTCAGTTGTCAGTTCAGGGATGTTGTCTCGAAGAAGATTGGTCCATATAGCACGACAAACTCTTTGTATTATATATGCAATAGTAGATTTTCCCCGTTTGAATTTGAAATGTAAATCAGTTATTGAATTTCCACTTCCTAGGTATCTGAAAAGAAAATAATTATTATAATATGCATTTATGAGATAGATAGATACCCGAAAAAAAATACTGACATATTCAGACATCGATAGCAAATAACTTTCTCTATGTAACCAATTAATTCTAGAATCGCGAAAAAAATAGCAGCTGTTGCATACATTTTGATTCAGTAGGTATTGCTTTTTGTATGTAACAGCTGTTATATTTTCACGATTCCAGAGTCGGTCACATAGTGTTTGTTAACGATATCTGAATATGTCATTAAATTTTATCGAGAAATTCACTATGTATAAATTATTAAATCATGTTTACTATTGGTTTTGCAGGTAATGATTTAATAAAAAAATGGAGAAGTGTAAAAGATAATTACTTCAGATATTCAAAAAAATTAAAAGAAGCATCAAAATCGGGCTCGGGCGCTACGAAACTGAAGAAGTATCATTTATACAATCAACTCCTTTTTTTGAGAAAAGTGGAACAAAATGCCACCGAATCTAGCTTAGACTCGCCTAGAGAAATCAACAATGAATCTACGTCTACAAATGATGACATTACCACAGACAACACTCCGCGCTATGTTCCAGTCGCGCGCAAAAGGGCAATGCAAATGGATGAGTTTGAAAGAGAAGGACTAAAACTTCTCAAGGAGCCGGAAAATCGCCATATGTCCTTTTTCAGAGCTATATTGCCATCTATTCAAGAATTTTCCGACCGAGAAACTCTCCGTTTCCAAAGTAAAGTTATACAAATTATAGATGAAATGCGGTATGGACAAACATCATCATATGTGAGTGGCCCATCAACGTCTCACCAACCACCATATGGGTATCAAACAGCAAATTTTCAAAGTACATACATTTCTGATTTTAATAATTCAATTACATCTCCAGAAACATCTCAAGCAAGTGAAGAAACTGAATACGATTTTTCTAATTTGTAATTACTGGATGATATCTCTCTTAAATAATGTCTAAATTTAAAATTATGACAATTGCTGATTATTTGTGAGTTGATTACTCTCTTAAATAATGTCTAAATTTAAAATTATGACAATTGCTGATTATTTGTGAGTTGATTACTAATTAAACAAACCAAAAAAACTGTTATATTTTTATTACTTAAATATATTTATATAGTTACCTTAAAGTGATTCCCAGCATTTCTACTGGTTCCACTGGATTCCTCATATTAGTATAGTTTTTTCGTATGTGTGGTTCTAAGGACTTCAATAAACATTCGAAGCTGGATACACTCATTCTAAAAAAATTATAAAACTTCTTTTCGTCTAATAGCAACTCCCGATATTCTAAAAAAAAAAAACTGTCCATCACGATTTCTTAATGAAATGAAAGGACTGATCCAGTACCGTCTTGTGATCTTGCGTCGATTTCGGCGGTGACGTAGTAATAGGAGCAATGCTAGACGTCTTTTCCGATCCATGATTTGCTATAGACTGACTGCGAATTTTTTTCAAAATACTTGCCGCAACTGTGCGTCGCCGCTGCGCCGACGGAACGTTGACTGCGTCATAGTAACGCTGCAGCGCCCGTGTGGCCGGCTATGCGTCAAAATATTTGCGTTGCGACGACGCAACGCAACGCAACGCGCCGTGTGGACACGCTCTAAGTAGACATTAATATCTTTTATCATCTAACATTAACTGATATCCTAAACATTTTTATTGAAATACATTCTTATATACTACATTTACAGTTTTGCATTCTGGTGCATAAACAAATAAATTTTCTTTCTGTCCTACGCGTGAAAAAGCTACATAGAGTTGACCATGTGAAAAACAGGATTCTTTTAAATTAACTCCACAAAATCGGAACGTCTGACCTTGCGCCTTATTGATAGTCATACTATAAGCTAATCGTACAGGAAATTGTAACCGTTTAAAATAGAATGGTAAATCATTCGAAATTATTGGAATTCTTGGTATAAAAACCAAGTTTCCTTTTTCTTTGCTAGTGAGAACTTCTGCCTCAATGATGTTGTTCAAATTTGTTTTACGCATAATCTTGTACCATTGCACAATTTTGGCGTATTAAGATTTCGCATTAATATGACTGGTGATCAAATTTTTAGCTTTAATTCATGAGAAGGCATACCAGGTGGGTTTAATGAATTTAAAAATTCCGTTGGAAAGTTTAAACTTTCATATTGATTCATCATTGTATCTATTGATTTATAGATTTTTTCCTCTCCCGGTATCATTTCCTGTATTTTTTCATTTATTCGTTTTACTGCATTTTTTGTAACCAAAATTGTTCGCTCAGACAACCATGTTTTATTTAAATAATTTTGTTGTATGGATGGATAAATTTTGTCATCATGTATCACCGCGTTGCGGTTTGCAAAAGGTATTTTTGTTTAAATTTGTAGTCACTCTAATTTAATAGATATAGTATCGCCTTACTATAGTATTAAATTTTATACATTTCTTATTATTGACAATACTAGATTTCATCAGCGTAGGTATATTAATAGTTTTTAGGTAACTTTTTTTCATTTTATTTAATAATAGTAGGTATGCTTATATTAAACTCAAGTCCATTAGCTTATTTATTAGACAGTGGCACTTGACATACGACTAAGGAGAAAAGTGTGCTTACACACATTCATACAACATACATAGTCTATAACAACTATCGTATGTTGGGATATTTACATTTCTTACTTTGCTTGTTAAAGGTAATTTAAAAACATCTTTAAATAATTAAAATACGTACCTACCTTTTTAAATTAATCTAAATTGTCGCAATTTAATTGCGATATAGATTCTTGTGACAAAATTTCTTGATAATAATAAAGGTTTAATATTACTTTTATATTTCATTGTTTACTTTTAAAAATCCATAAAAGTGATTCTAATTTAATTATATGTAACATAATTAAAAAATAGTGTATGCGTGTAATCTTTACGCGCGATTGAAGTAACACTTATTAAAAATTAACTTTAGGAATAATTTAGACGCATTAATATATTACATTAAATAAAGCCGTGTTACCAACTAAGCACTCACTTATTACTTCAGAGCGAGGAGCACTGTTAGATTTTTTTTTCTCGGAAAAGCTAGCGATACTATAACTTCATCTTTTGAGCAAAGTTGGCATTTTCTCTACCTGAAATAAAAAAATGCCTTTATTTACTATATAATATAATTAATATTATTTTATCTTTTTTAAGTGAGATTTTATATATTTTACATGGAATGATATAATGTTATATTTCGACATTATCTTATAAAAATAAAAAATAAATGTTCTCTTGACCCTAATATAGTTTAGAAATCAATGTAATAAATAAATTTTGTGTCCTAAAATTATACATTCGATAATTTTTTTATGACTACCTGCACGTCACTATTAACAATAAAGAACAGTAATTTGCTCCTTCAATGTAATTATTAATTAATACGAAACTTCATGAGTGGACAAACGTCAAAACGGCGATCATAGCGTGCCGCTACTGTTGTAGTACCCACGTGCTTATCAGATTTTCCGGCACTATTATTTACACCACTTTCTTCCATAATTTATAGAATTTTCACTTAACTTTATGAAAGTATAATATAATAATAAATCAATTTCATTAATATAATAAAGCTTCAAAATACAAGAAAGTGAAAGGTGCGCGAGAAATGATGCGCACCAAAAATGTTACTATGCCATTTGCTGAGTGGGTTTTACTCTCTATATTTTTCTCATACCGGGCCTTATATGAAAATCAATTCTTAAGGCGCGCACTGACTAGGATTGTAAACGCTACCACCAACCCTACATTATTTGTGTTGGTCATGTGGCTAAGCTAAGCAAATAGGCATTTATTTTACTGGTTTTCCTTTGTTTATTCAAAATTTACATAATAAATTGAAAAATTGTTCGGTTTCAGTTTTAGAAAAGTACTAATTCTATTCAATTCTTTAAAAAAAGAACATTGTTATCGCTTAAAATTCGGAGATATTTGACTCCAAAGTTTATTTTTGGGAAGCAACTTCCAAATTTTTTATTGGATATTTAAAATTATATATAAATATTCTATTCGGTTAAAAATTATCATTAAATCCTTTTTGTGCACTGTATTTTTTTCGTCGATGTTGTAATCGACTCCCTAAGAAACCAATTTTTGTCGATATTGATTTCCAAAAATGTCTAAAAACTTATATATTATTTAAAGCAATAGTAGTAATAAATAAATTATAAAAACACTTCGAGTAATTATAATTTGAAGTATTTTTTAAAACCATTAAATTATAACGGCTTAAAAAATTCTTTCAATTGACTTTTGTACTGAGCCTTACTTCCGTCAGAAAAAAAAATCTGAGTAACCCCCAAGTCGCGCTAAGTTTTACTTCAATTAGTTAATTATCTGTGAGCATATCAATAGTCCCACCATTTTTAAGATTTATTTGTAACTTCCCAAAATTACAGTGCAAAAGTTGCTTACGATCTACATAAGTGCAAGAAAACTGCTGTCATTATAGTTCAAATGTCAAAATAATTTAAGAGAATAGTACGATTATTTTGCAGTAAGAGTGCAGTACGTATTATTAGTTGAGTAACTATTTCTGCACCGCAGCGTTCCTGCAAAATAACTGCAAGAGGTGCTGCTAAGTGAAATACCGATATGTCAAATCTACCCTCCATAGTCAAAAATTACCATTTTTGACAGGCGTGGCGTTGCAGTGCAGTTGTGTTTTTTTAGTGCAATAGCTCTGCTGCCCTGCAGAAATAAAGAGTTTACCAACCATGTTCAAGTTATTTTATTTCATATATTGATAAAGAATTTAAAGTTAAACCTATCTGTTTACAGTTTTTTAGCATCGGCTACCAAAGAGCCTGAATAGGCAAAAGAAATAATTAAATCTATGTTTTATCCTTTTTATTTTTGTAGTAAAAAGTATTGTGGTCTCAGCTGCAGCAGATGGCCTCGCTGCCAATGCTGTAGTCTTAATAAATTTAAAAGTATATTTGAAGTTTGCTTAGTGTTGACTTTGACAGTATACTAAGTGATCATTATCACGTCATTATAATTTGATTGAAATCTGAGAAGATTTGATAATTTCGTGATAAGTTTGAATACGTTTGTCTTTTAGATATAATTACTATAAAGTATAAAAGTGCTTTAAGTTTTTCATAATCATGCAGTACTCACACTGCATTTATATAATGGCAATCTTATAACCAGCAGTTATAGGAATATTTTTTAAACTCTATAGTTGATGGACTTTATTTATTTACATACGATGTGGATATTAATAATATTAACATTTATATCTTCAGTGGCTTATTTCATAACTGATGAACTCATACCAAAATTAAAAGAGTTATTCATTAAAGCTGGCCTTTATGGCATTGATTTGTGTAAGACTTCAAAGGATAAAGTGTAAGTAATTTCCATCACTAGGTCCGGTCCGTTTTATGCCGGTTATTGCATTTATTTACAAAGTTAACCTCGTCCAGCTAATGGAATAATTTTTATGTAATATAGGAATATAATATAAGAAAATTGCAAATGTTTGCAATGTAAACTCCATTAAATAAATCTTTTAACAAACTAAAATTGAGAAGTCCATAAAATACTTATACTTATTTATCTCGTAATTGCGTTATTAAATCTTACAAGACGTAAAACTTGCGGTATTTGCCTACAAAATATCATATTGTATTATCATGGTTTTGTTCAATACAAATATTATTTGTACCAAATATTTTCATTTCAGACCAGAAGCTCTTGGAGTTGTTTCAGGATGTACATTCCTAGTCACAAGTTTCCTATTTATACCAATAGTTTTTGGTAATAACTTAATGGATGTGAAAAGTTTTCCACATAGTGAGGTAAATTTTATCATAGGCATTGATTCTTTTGTGTAGGGATGAATAGATACTACTGAGTATTCATATTGTAGTGATACTTTTCATTTGATAGCAGTACTCAGTATCAAATATTGGGAACTCTCAATACTGAGTACTAGTATCAAATGAAAGTATCATATTGATTGCTGTCTTAATGCCGCCATCCGCCTCAGGCCCAAGCCCTTAGCCAACCCGCGCCTGCAGCAGTCATCATTAATGTTTGTCCAGACAAATGGAAGTGCTACATAATATAAATAATTGTTTTGGTTAAATGAAATAATTAGTGTCGGTACATAAAAAAGCATTAATTATGAATTTATCAATTTTTTTTCTCCATCTCTCTTATGCATATCTGGTATACCCTCAATGAAGGAGTGGTATTGTTTCATCCCTACTTTTGTGAGTACCTCCTGGTGTAATATTAACCAATTAAAAAAAAAACAATTGAGTGACTAACCACATTGTGATACATCTAAAAATTTGTTCAGTTACCAACACATTAAAAAAAATATGTATAGTCCCCGACAATTTGAGTGGCTCTGTGTAGTACACAGTCAAATGGATCCAGAACAGCAATACTACATAGGTGGCCGGCCCTGCGCTTTGTTTTGTAAAGCACTAGAATGTGGGCTGGCTCGACATATTGCCATGCTCTATTTATGACGCCCAGCTTCTTTGAAGCCAATTTACTTTTGCCCTCCATATGACCAGGGAATTGGCATTCACTCAAAATTTCGATACAAAGTTTACCAATACTATGCGAGGCTTTTAGGAAAGTGTCTTCTGACGGTTAAATCGGACACAGTTCAATTTACCCCATTCCACGACCTCAAGAGAGGACTCGATAGAAAACAAGTTTCTCCTGGCACTCCATGAATACAATGTGCTTTATTAGGGATCTGAAATTAATGTATCATATTGTATTACTATAATATAAACAGGATTCCTTAAAATTATTATTAAACAGTCCAAAATTTATGTTTCTTGATTGAATTTATATTTTGGTTTAAAAATTTGTTATGAATTATTGTTACTTGAAAATCTTATTTCTATACATAATAAATATAAAATAAAATAGCCTTTATTTCGTTCAAAGTCTGTTTCCAAATACCCTAGCTAATAAAAAACAATATTAAACAATTAAAGTATTAAAAGATGCAACTTCGGTAGCTAGAGGTTCCAAATTCAACATAAACATTTATATGATATCTCTGACTTCAAAGTGCCTATTGGTAAAGGCCTCCTTGGTATTTCTATACATATTTGATTATAAATTAAATTGTTTTTATTCTTTACCTTCATTACAATTATCAGTGCTTTTATCTTAATATGACCCGGCAAACATTGTTTTGCCATATAATTCACGCGATAGTTTTATAAGTAATAAAATATTGCCTATATATATATATATATTGTACATCATTTTGTTCTATGTCAATAGGTTTTGCAGCGCGCGCAAAAATAGGTTTTCGATTTTACACCTTGTGTTACAAAATAGCAATTTTATTACGGATCCCTAATTTTGAAAAAAAAAAACATAGCCTATAGCCTTCCTCAATAAATGGACTACCCAACACTGAAAGAATCATTCAAATCGGACCAGTAGTACCAGAGATTAGCGCGTTCAAACAAACAAACAAACAAACACTGCAGCTTTATAATATTAGTATAGATTAATAAAATCAAATTCAGATTTTTGTTCTAACCCACTTAGGTAGGTATATTAATAATTTGATCTCACTTTACAACAAAAACATTTAATACTGTGTAGTTTGCAGAGCTACTAGCAGCATTGCTGTCTATATGCTGTATGCTATTGCTGGGATTTGCTGATGATGTTTTGGATTTACGATGGAGATATAAACTTTTGTTACCAACAATAGCATCACTACCTTTGCTTGTTGTGTATTATGTGAACTTCAATTCAACTACAATCATTGTTCCCATTCCGTTACGACAGATACTGGGCACTACAATCAATATTGGTAAGGATGAAAATTTCTTTATACAACACCAACCAAACCTTAACAGGGTTATTTATTTGCTCTGTGTTAACAGAAAACCACCATTAACAAATAATTGAAAATTTTTCTTATGAATTGATTGATTGAATTTAAAAACCCCAAAATTCTGAGGCGCACTACAATTGTGCTTGTCACCTTGAGACATAAGATCTTAAGTCACATTTTCCCAGTAATTTCACTAGCTATGGCACCCTTCAGGCTGTAACACAGTAATTTTTACACATTACTGCTTCACAGCAGAAATAAGGCCTGTTGTGGTACCCATAATCTAACCAGTATTTTGTGCAAAGGAGCCTCCCATTGCTGTAAGTAATATAAATTTTTAACCAACTTTTAGGGAGTAAGGCCTATCTGAGTATAATCATTAAATAAATATATGTACAGGAAGATGATATTGACAGAAATGACTAAGATGAAAGAAATTGTATTTCAATAAATATTTACTAGTAGTCAGTTTCTTTCAAACCCAGAAAATCCATTTATTAAATCTTATCAATATCAATTACCAGCTGTTACACACATTATGATGCTCAATAAGACCAATGAGTGGACCAATGAGTTGGTATTCTGCAAAAGTAGCTTGGTCCTTGATCTTCAATTATGTGATATCTGTAGATTACTCCAAAAGTAAAAGGTCATTGTCACATGTCAGGTCTCTCTACATCTACAAAATATTTATCACAGGGAATCTTGGAATTTTTCAGGTCGAAATATAACATCAAAATGCTATATTCAGCCTCACAACTTGATAGATTGCTATCAATACCTGTTCCTGCCACATTCCAGGAATATATTCTTTTATAATATATATTAATTTTCTATTTGGATAGATATATCTTTGTGTTATTTGACCACATTATAATTTATTTCCAGGATTTGTATATTACATATACATGGGCATGTTGGCAGTGTTTTGCACGAATGCAATAAACATTTTAGCTGGAATAAATGGTCTTGAAGTGGGGCAGTCAGTTATAATAGCTTCATCCGTTATAATATTTAATATATTAGAACTAGGAGGTGACCAGAGTAAAGCTCATACCTTCTCCCTCTATGTAATGATACCCTACTTATTTACAACATTACCTTTGTTGAAACATAATTGGTGAGTACCTACTTCAGATATATATTTATTTCAAAAATAAGGAATAATTAAACTAAGAGCAAATATATATGTATTAACAATAATTGGAACTAAGTTATATTGTTGTTACAATTTGTTTGACTTTTAGGTAGTCTAACAAATTTAAATTTCGTTTTACTTAGGAGAACTCTAAAAATAAATTGATTATTAAGTAATTCACTGTATTTAAAAGAATAATTGCTATTGAAATATATTTTATGTACCTGACCTATTAATACCTACCTAATTAATATTTAATACGCCCTGCCCATTACAATGCAGTGCCACTCAGGATTCTGGAAAAACCTAAAAGCGGCACTACAATTGCGCTCATCACCTTGAGACATAAGATGTTAAGTCTCATTTGCCCAGTAATTTACCGTTATTGCTTCACGGCAGAAATAGATGTGGTTGTGATAACCATAATCTAGCCGATATCCTGTGCAAAGGAGCCTCCTTTACATTTATACAAATATATAATCCCCTAAAAAACGGAGATAGCCAAAGTCCCGTACTTTTTAAGTTTTTGTAACTGTTCACTTTCAAATTTAGCAAGATTCTTCATCGCCATATTTGTAATTACTATTTCAAACTTATGTTTATCATCTGCATGTTTCATACTAAACAAAATTTTAATTTTTACTTCCAGTCCCACCTCTTACTACATAGTATTTACATCCTTTTCTGCTTTTTTTGACATGTCGAGAGCATGAAACTTTCAACTTTGATATATTCAAATTTGGAACAAATTTATTTTACTTGCTGGTACTTTTTCATATGTAGACAATAGCACAGTAGACATAAGCACATCTACTGTGACGCTAGTTTCTAATTAATTGAGTGCATTTATAACCTCTTTTATTTAAGTTGTTATTAGCATTACGAATGATTATCATACATAGTTATTAGGTATTTGAGAATGCTACCAATTCTCAATTGTAATAAAAAGTACAAATTCATTTGGTAAATAAAGTACCTAATCATACATACCTTGTATTTTTAGTCATAAGATCTGATGACCCGACTCAGAAAATCAAACATCCAATGATTAGAATTCCACAATAATTGCAATCACTGTCAGCACAAACTCATTGAAGGGACTGAATATAATGTCAGGCAAGGCTCTGGCCAGAATTTAACATTTATATTTTTTGTAATGTTATGTTTATTCCATTTCATTTTATTTGCAGGTATCCTTCAAAGGTGTTTGTTGGTGACACATTCTGTTACGTATCTGGAATGACTTTTGCTGTAGTCGCTATACTGGGCCATTTTAGTAAAACAGTTTTACTATTTTTCATACCTCAAATATTTAATTTTATATATTCTGTTCCACAATTATTTCACATCATTCCATGCCCTAGACATCGATTGCCGAAGTATTGTGCCGAAACAGATTTATTACAAACAAGTGTAACTGTTTTAAGTAAAAAAGATCAAGATAATTTGTTAACTAAATTTGTGTTAAAGGTTTTTAAGCTGTTAGCTATAGTAAATATTAATGAAAATAATGAATGCATTTATATGAACAATTTAACAATAATAAATTTATTTTTGGTTAAGTTGGGACCTACTTCTGAAGTAAGTCTTACGAAAAGATTATTATGTTTACAAATAATTTGTTCCTGTTTTGCATTTTTAATAAGATATCCATTGGCATCATATTTTTATAATATTAGCTTGTAAAAAAGATACAACAAGCCTACAATTATTGGCTGTAAATATATTTATACCAAAGTGCACATATTATGTTATATTATTAAGAAATGTTTTGTAAATGTATTTATAAAAATATTGTGTGGGTACCTACACAATATTTACGTTTTTTCGTGCATAAGAAACCAAATTAAGACACTTTTGCCTATAAAATAAAATACGATATTTTAACTGAAATTGTTTTATTTGATTCTCACATAAATATTAATGTATATAACGACAAACTGTTAAATCCATGGATTTAATTATGATTGTTTCAAGGTTTTAATTCACATAATATTATTGGTCTTTTAAAATAACTCCATCTATACAAATATAATATTTACCCATCACAGCAACACTTATTAATTGTGATTAGTCGTAAACTTATAATAATAAAAATAAGAATCAACTTGTACTAAAAATTATTTATTAAAATTATTTTTAACTTAGTGTAGCAAGAAAGTATGGACACAAGTGATCACTTACCTTCCTACTTTAATATTATAAACTAGAATATTTTGTAAGTAATAATAGTTAATAAAACTTTAATATTGCATATTGGATTTTAAAATTACACTTTTTAGTATCTTACATGAACTCCTTCAGTTTATTTATTTATTTATTATTAGATATTGTTCAAAAAATTTGACGTAATTCAGATATTTTGACTTCATTTCAAAGAAAAAAAAGATTAACAACATGGATGAAAAGCTAAAAAATTCTACTTTAATTTACATAATAAAAAAACATGATTAAGTCCAGAATCTTGGTCAAAATTCTTTCATGGTTGTATATCTTGTGACATTTCACTGTAAAACTATCTCTGTATATTTGTAACAGTATCAAAAGTATGAGAATAGTCTCGTACAGTCGTTGTTCTCGGGTTCACATTGAACCTCAACATGGCCACTCCTCTATCAACGGCTGCCAGCAATTTTGTTGAATCAAAGTCTAAACTATACACTGGCGAAGACTTTTTCTGGGTAAAATACATCTGAAAAAAATATTAATTTTAGGGGAATGAACAACCATCAATTTTTCATTTTGTAAGCATGTTTTTAATTAATAAAAAATATCTGATACATAACAATCATATAATCATATTTGAAGCATTTTTATAACTGAGAAAGGCCACTAGTTGGTTAAATAAAGAGAAACCTCTATTAGGAAAAGGGAAATACACTTCATCGGACTGTGTTTTCACGGATACGCATCGGATTCGGATCGTACGAAGTAAAGCGCTCTTAGGATACTTAATATTTATTTTTGTTAATTAGGCTAGCATCTAGTAATAATAATAAGCTAGAAACTAGAATTAGGTCTATTATTATTGGTGTTAATATATATTATAGAACAACAAGTACGTTTTTCATCTAATTTCACGACGCTCATACTGTTTACTTCGCTGAATAGCAAGAATACCACGCGCATCTGCTTCAGATCTACCGATTCACTCTCTTTCTCTCTCCTACTTTCTGCCTTTCTCTATCTTTCTTTCACTCTTCCTCTTGCGTTGGAATATTGGAAGCTACTCGTTGCTAACGCTCGTGCTGGCCTGTAACAGGTATACTACGCGCATGCATTCGAGTGCCACGCATTCACTCTCGCTCTGTCTCTTTCTGTTCCCTCTCCCCGGGAGCGTTTAAAGCAACAGTGCATCAATACCCCCTACATGGTAGCGTTAAATGTCAAACGCAACCTTGTTGGAAGTCGCATTAGAAGTTTCACTTCAAAAAGCAATTGTATGAAATGTGCAGTCATTGATCGATTGACAGATGACGGCTGTAATCTTGTAGAAAACAGAGATAGCCGAAATCCACGACGTTTTAAGCAACTGTTCACTTTCAAACTTAGCCGGATTATATTTCGTCGCCATATTGTAATTACTATTTCAAACTGCACATTTCATACCAAACTAAATTTGAACTAGGTAGGTAAAGTCCCGCCTCTACGTAGTATTTACATCCTCTTTGATTAAAAGGATCATATTGTTTCACATGCGTTCTAGATTAACTATTTGAAAATATTTTATTAATCGGTTGATTTGGTAAACATCTTGGAATGGAGAAATTTAAGTAAGATGTTAAGTTATATAGATAAAAATTTGACACATCGGTTACACAGACACTTCTAGACGGAAACACAAGTAAAACCACAAAAAATATTTTGATAACCTAACCAATCAAGTATATAAATAAATAAACAGGTACTATTCAAATTCTCCGAGATATTTATTTCAATAGGTAATCTTTGAATGTGATCTATTTAATATTTAGACAAATGCAATTATTTTTTAATTTACCTGCACATGTGACGGTGAACGTAAATCGAAAAGTACGCAGCGAGAGTACTCCGAGGTTCCAACAACTATGGCCCGTTCTCTATCTGTCCTAACGCAATACAATGATGCTTGTAACGGGTCTGTGGTTTCATATGTCTGAAATTTTACATTTCATCTAAATATTTAAATTGTGATTTGAAGAACAACATGTCACATTATTCAACCAGCTCAAAAAGGGATCCTTCAGGATATTGAGTTTACAGGAATCTTAAGCGGCAATTGCATCTACCTTCAGGTGAACTACGCAAATCTCGTCAGTTTTAATAAAAATATATCAGGATTTTGGGGCGAAATACACTAGATTTACCCACAGAATTTTCTGTCACTGTCAGTCACTGCCGCCTGTGCGCCTTTGCCCACTATGGGATACCCATACCGGCTAACGCCATTTAGATTGCTAAGCCAACATACTAATGTACCTATATCTCGGAAATATCTATGGACCTATCGGCTTACGTTATATTAGAGTCCGCGGTGCACCAACACAATCATCATTTGTTATTTATTCATTATTTTTTAGCTGCTTAAGTACTAACATTGGAAATAACGTACCTACAGAGTAAGTAATAATAAAGTTTTTTTAATGGAAAAAGGAGGACAAACGAGTGTACGGGTCGGGTCACCTGGTGTTAAGTGATCACCGCCACCCACATTCTTTTGCAACACCAGAGGAATCACACGAGCTTGCCGGCCTTTAACTAAGGTGTACGCGCTTTTTTTGAAGATCCCATGTCGTTACGTCCCAGAAACACTCTGTAGTACGTGGAAGAAAGCTTCTTGGAAAGCGCACAGTGGAGGACCGAAATTTCTAATTCCAATTATTTCCTGGCCTTTTTCGTCGAATTTGCTAGTGCAAATATCACACTTCATTTACCATTTAACTTCCCGGTAAGAATTGCAAGTGCACATCACCGCTATATTCAATATGACTTTGCCTTTAGGTCTTTTTTTGTTTCGGATCAGTTGGAAGTCGCCACTCCGAAGCTTGTTGTCTGTGTCCATGTCAAACTCGTAAACTCACGTTTCACCAGTTTCACAATGCGGTTCATGAATGTTTGGGTCATAATCGTTCTAGTGTGTCCTCAGCGAATCTTATACGATAGAGTTTTCGAGAAAAATCAGGTCTTTTCGGACCAACCCAGCGGCAACATGTTTCATATCCAAGTGATAGTCATCGAGTCTATCTGTCAAACTTGAATGAGGACTTTCAGTTACCTATTATTTTCTTCACTTTTACGACGTCAGCTTCAGTTGAAGACGTTGATTGCCAAATCTTGTAGGATGTCTCGACCGCTTTTACAACCGCTCTTGAAACCACTCATAAACAAGTGTTTTTATATACGGTAGGTTCACCGTAAGCCTTCTGTAACATCATGTCTCCGAACACGAAATTCCATTGGCGATGCAAAATTAAAACAGACTTTTTGTTCGATGTTTTTGTCTATTATGAAATTCGAAATACACACTATACTAAGGCCAACGAGTCGAGATAAATAATATAAACAAACCGACATTTACTGAGTTACATTGCGATAGCGAGCGATTATTACATCTGTCCCTATCACTCGTACACTGTAATGGTGTCAATTGGTCGAGGACAGCAGTCGTTGCGTGTTTCGTGCTCACTGGCCTGTATAAATACCACTGGACAGGCTGTTCCATATTATGTTTGACAGAATAGGAGGACAAACGAGCGTACGGGTCACCTGATGTTAAGTGATCACCGCAATCTCTTGCAACACGGGTGCGCCAGACCAAAGATGACAGCAATACTCCATGTGTCGAAGCCAATTTGGCTTTTCCCTCCCGATGGCCACGGAATTGGCAATCGCTCGAGATTTCAAGACCCAGTATTCCGATACTAGACCAGGCTTTAAGGGAAGTGTTGTCGAAGAGTGGTGATACTGCAAATGGGTTTTTTTTTAGTGGTAAACGCTCAAACTTGAGTCTTTTCTGGGGTTAAATTGGACCCCATTCCGCGACCTTCTCAAGAGAGGACTCGATAGAAGACACAAGTTTCTCCCGGCACTGGTCGACGATTTCCCGAGAGAGACCTGCATGGCCCGTGTATACCGCATCACCAGTGCTGTCGTCTGCATAGCAATGAATGTTAGAGGTGCCCAACATATCATTGATATGCAGAAGAAACAGCGTGGGACATAGCACACAGCCTTGGGGCACTCCAGCGTTCACGGGCTTTGAGTTCGAGCGATATCCGTCTACAATGACCTGTATGCTGCGCCCAGTGAGGAAGCTGGAGGTCCACTTGCATAAGCTCTCGGGAAGCCCAAATGATGGAAGTTTTGAGAGGAGCGCCTTGTGCCATACACGATCAAAGGCCTTCGCTATATCCAGGCTAACTGCCAGGCCTTCCCCCTTGCTTTCAATAGCCGCCGCCCATCTATGTGTTAGGTATACCAGAAGATCACCTGCCGACCGACCATGGCGAAAGCCGTACTGTCGGTCGTTGATCAACTGGTGACCCTCTAGGTATACCAAGAGCTGGCGGCTAATTATGCTCTCCATGATTTTAGAGAGCAGGGAGGTAATACCAATAGGTATGTAGTTCGCCGGATCCGAACTGACTCCTTTTTTTTTGGATCGGATGGACAAGGGCTGACTTCCGTGAGTCAGGGACTATGCCTTTGGAATAAGAGTACCGGAATAAACGCGTTAGCACCGCCGTCAACTCAGGGGCACACGTTCTAACCACGATTGGAGAAATGCCATCCGGCCCGCTCGACTTCCTGACGTCCAACGAAAACAGAGCTCGCCTAACAGTTTTCTGCCTGAACTGTACTTCAGGCATAGAGCTCTGACACTGCGGGATGGTCGGCGTTGGAGGCGAAAAGACCGCACAGGAGCTTGGCTTTCTCTTTTGTCGTATGGGCCAGGGCGTCATTCCTCATGTGCAACGGCGGCATGGAAGGCTGGTTGAAGTTACCCAGAGCAGCTTTCGACAACGACCAGTACTTGCGTGTTCCAGTCGGGTAATTGGAAAGCTGCTCGCCGATTTTGACGACGTGCGAATCTGGAGGCACGGTTATATTTCCTCTGTAGAACTTTGCAGTTCGGATTCTTTGAGCCCAGCGCCGTAACTCAAGTTCGATACGCCTGTTTTTTGCAGTTAGATGCTGCATTAACTGACGCATCGAACCAGGGCTGTGATCTGCCACAGATTGGTACTACAAAGCTTGGTATAAAAATATCCATGCCCTGCAGTATCACATCGGCTACTGCAACGGCGCAGGCACTAGGATCGTCCGAAGGGAAACATACCTTGCCCCAAGGGTAGGATGCAAGAAAGGAACGCATCCTATCCCAATCTGCTGACTCGCAGTACCAAACGCGGCGGGTCGCTGGTGGTCTGCGACGTTGGCGTCGGATAGCCACTTCACTCCTGACCAGGCAATGGTCGGACGTTCCGAGAGGGGCGTCGACAGAGACCTGGTAACTATCGGGATGTGTTGTCAGCAAAAGATCCAATAAGGACGGCATATGGCTATCCACATCCGGGAGCCGAGTTGGCGACTCAATCAATTGGGACAGACCATACGCCAATGCGAAACTATGCACAGATCGGCTTGCGTCGTCCGTGGTACGTGATCCAAGCCATTCGGTGCCCGTTGAAACCACCCAAGACTACGATTTCAGCGGAGGGGATCTGTGCAAGCACGTCGTCAATTGCCGCTTGAACGCAGCCCATGAGATGATCGGTTTCTGCGTTACCACTATGGGACCTGTAGACACACGCATAGATGCGGACGCGGTCCTTTAAATCTACGCGGAGCCAGAGAGGAGACAGGTCCCTACCCTCAAAATTGCCGAGACGGTGACAGCAGATATCCTCCCTAACGAACACACATACCCCGTCATTAGGCAAAAAATTATGCTCAATTTTGTACCCGGGGTACGTTAAATATGACGTATCGCTAGGTCGATATATCTGCGTCTCCGCAAGGAAACACAAGGCCGGCTGCGCCGTCTCAAGGTGTTGGTGGACGGCGTTTAAATTGGAGTGAATTCCCCTGATATTGCAAAAGTCCACGTTGAGCGTGGAGCGGGGGGTAATCGAACCATTAAAAGCAGCACTGTATTTAATCTTCAGACGCCAATCAAACTCGACGCCAAAATTTGAAACACTTGTGGCAATTTAACACCAAATAAATTCATTTGGAACCGTAAACATATCATTCATGCCTTATATTTTTTGACTGAATATATAACAAAACCGCTTACAGCTAACAGGAAAAACAAAACTTGCATTGGCGTTTTTCTGAAGGATGTGCAGTGTGCACGTCACACGGGACGAGTTGTAACGTAGAGGAGGGGAGCGCGCACGTTACGGAGGTTCACAAGGTTCTAAATACAAAATAGACATGTATGTATTATTCAAAAATTTGTACTCACAATTGTGCCTGTCCGTATATCAAAGTGATGTAGCGTACCAGCATGCGTTACATAAACCAATTCATTTTGGTTATGCCATTGAATGTCTCTTATAACACGTTTCGTGTCTACAGCTATATTGGAGTTCATACATATCTTTTCCCTGGAATAGAAAATAGTGTTCTATAAGTAAATAAAAAAGATGTGTTTGTGTAATTTTAAGGAACTCTTTATAAAGCTATGTTCAAACTCAATTAATAACTGAGTCTAAACGTCCATACTTCTAATGTTAAACACTTGACCCAGATGTCACCGATGCCATTAATAAAAATTATAAATACTTTAAGCTTGTGGTACCTACAACGCGTTTTTTTTTTTTAGATATTTAGTAGTAAAATAATATCAATAATAAAAAAAATTCACATTATTATAGGTCAATTCGCAATGCACATAATTGACAGATTTGAATATCAATGGTAACAGCCGTTAACATTTTCGTTAAATCATATTAATTTGCGCACACAATTTAAGCACATTAAGGGTCAACCATACAATTTTATTAAATATTTATATTTTCCAAGATACAATTAATTTCTTTGCTTTTGTTAAACTAAAAATATAACATTATTTAAAATATATCAAAAATTTCGGTATGAAGTACCTTTTTTATTATTTTGGAAGCCAAAGACAAACAAGACCTATATTATATGAGTAAAAAAGCAATTGCAAGTAAACAAACACTAAGTAAAAGTAGCTTGCCATAATACTTCAGTGAAATCCGCATTCAAATATATGTAGCCATTTCTTAGATTAGTATATACAAACAGATCAACCAACACACGGACAAATAATTTAAAAACGAAAATATTAATTGTAGAGTAGGAATACCTATGATTTTAATTCAATAACAATATCGCAAAAATGCGATCCAAACCAAATGCTGTATTTTGTTTTGTAAAAATAATAACGGACGATAAAAAATATGTGTAAGTAAATACTGTTTCAACCTATTGTAGTTGCTATTGTTCGTAAATAAATTAAATTTGGTACACCTTGTCCTGTACAAAAAATATTTTATTAATTATTTGGTTGGAATATGTGTATAATATTATTCATTAATTCTACTACTACTCATTCTACCAGTACTACTGTGTTAAATTAACAATAATCATAGACCCGTGAATATTTGTCAATTGTGATTGAATTCTTCTTGGGTTTCTTGTCCAGGTGGTTAAGGACATCTCATTTTTTCACCTAGGTATCAAGAGAGATACTATACCATACTAGGAAACTAAACTTAGGTAGGTACCTAAGTTAGTTTCCTTATGGAAAATAGATACCTCTGAACAACCTATCAAAAAACTATATTATACTGTGACACAACAAATTATATTTGTACATAATACTACTTAACAGCACACTTGTACAGGTCATACATGTTCATCGCCTATTGCGTGATTGACGCCGCTAGATATGTTTGGAATAGGAGGACAAACGAGCGTACGGGTCACCTGGTGTTAAGTGATCACCGCCGCCCACATTCTCTTGCAACACCAGAGGAATCACAAGAGTGTTGCCGGCCTTTAAGGAAGATGTACACGCTTTTTTTGAAGGTACCATGTTATATCGTCCCGGAAATACCGCACAAGGAAGCTCATTCCACAGCTTCGTAGTATGAGGAAGAAAGCTCCTTGAAAACCGCACTGTGGAAGACCGCCACACATCCATATGTTAGATATTTCTAGGGTTAGGTTTTTCATGGGAACACAAATATTGCAACTATATGAAATTGGAAATATTTAAAATACACCCACATATTTAAGTCAAGCAAAAGAGGCTTACAATTTCCATTTGGGCCAATTGCTAGCATTTTTTCCTGCTCGTTAATGGCTAATGATCTACAGCCAACACAGTCACTTAGCTTTACGCTCTTTGGACCTGGAAAAAACAAATTTGCCACAAATAACAAATAAGTATGACTGTAACTGAAAACAAACAGTTTACTATTTGTTTATGATTAAAATTAAACATATTTATTTGTCCCGGGTTCGAATCCCGGTAGGTGCAAGCATTTTATATGATGAGTATTCATGTTTGTTTCCGAGTCATGGATGTTTAAATGTATTTATGTATGTTTAAGTAAGTATATTGTATTAAATATATTGTTGTCTTGTAACCCATAACACAGGCTATATATGCTTAATTAAAGGCAAGATGATTTGTGTAAAAAGTGTGTCAATATTATTATTATTACTTCAATCCCTTATTTCTAGTGTTATAATACTGAAAATCACTATTTAGAGCAAAAATATGTCATATTTTGTGAAATAAATTAAATTTTTATAAATGTGCTGTCACATGTGAGTGACCTCTTCCCCCAGTAGACATATTGTGACCTAATTGATACATACTTACTTTTAACATTCATTTTACTATTCTTATCCCTTTTAAGTGACCATAAACATATGTTTGAATCAGAACTTGTCCCAGTTACTAACAAACGGTCTATAGCTTCAACTGCTGTCACTTCAATGTGCCCATCATCATGACAATTTTTTAAATGCTTTAATAGTTGAGGTTTTCTTTTGGCTTCAAATTTCTCAAATATAGCTGTGGAACCATCTCTAAAATATAAGTTTTGTACTTTAACATAAGACATTTAGATAATATAATGTTAGTGGCATAAAAATTAAGTGACTTAAGTACCTGTTCCCGCAAACAATCAAGTTGTCCTTTACAATGAATCTTGATATGTCATTAGTTCTCACATCATATCTTTTTACAATAGGAACATCCAAGCTCCACAACATTTTATTATGTAAGACAAAATTTGTTGAGTAGCATTCAAGCTTAGAACCAACCGAAAGGTACAGCACTTCAGGAAACATTTGCAACCACGGCATATAGTTTGTTTTATGATGAATAATAGTCTGTAAAATTTTATACGTAATTAATTATAAAATTTTGAATTATGCATATGAAACTAATAAGCAAAATAAATTAACTAACCATACTTTTAAAGATGCCTTTGCACCAGTTCTGTGATATTCTGCATTTGTTATACCATGTTAAGGTGATTGTAGAACTGTGAATACACAATTTAATGGATAAAATATTTTAAGAATTACACAGACCCCTAGACTAACAAGAGGACTAAGAGTATTTCTAATTCTATACTTACTTGTAGGGGCTGTGTACAATTAGTTTTTCTCTGAAGAGATATTTCCACAACCTGTTATCGCTAATAATTAAATTGTAAAATGTCTTACAAGAAAGCATTACACTCCTAATATCTTGTAAGCTTAATTGTTTGAAAATTTGAACTAGTATTTCTGAAGGGAGATTTTCCAAATAATTTAATTTACACATAAACATTGTTAGCTTAATTTTACGCAAGCTATATTTAAAAAATCATTCAAGCTTTATATATGCATGTAATGTCCTATTATAAAGAAAATCCCATAGTAAATTATCATAGTACTATCTAAAACGAATTTACATTTTAGTGCGAATTTAAAACGTCATTTTAAAAACTATTTTTTATTAGGATTTTGATTGCAATTTATGTCTCAACTCTCAATAACCCCTAATAATTTTTATGTTGGCTCTTTTAGGTATTTACAAACTTTTGAGGTTTGACAGAATAAATGGTACATTCTTTGCTTTTGACATGACAATGATGGCATCCAAAGAGAATTTAAACACTACTATACTACTACCCCCGATCCGATTTCTATCCTTTCCGACTCAGACAAAATGAACGACCCTATTTCCTTCTCTGTTCACTTCTGTCATCATACGACTTCGCTTGGGATTTTTCTGTTCCCCAGTATTTTTGGCCAAGATCCGGGTAAGGGACCATTCTATATGTGAATGTGGCCTTGAGGAAGGTAGTCTTGAACATGTTTTTTTCTATTGCCCTAAATTGCCAATTCCTTTATATGACCTTCTACCGAAGGATATCCCTCGCCCCATCAACATCCCTTTTCTTCTTACTTTATGCCATTCCTCTTTCATAAAGATTCTTTACAACTTTATTACCCGCAATAATATTAAATTCTAATTTCCATCCGCCATACTTTCTACGCTTCTATTAGGCACATATTCCCACTTACATTCACACATTTCTCCCTTAAACTTAAATTAGATACTAACAAGGTAGTTAATATTATGGGTGTTTATTACTAACCGTACTAACTCTTGTTGCCTAATAATATTTGTAACTTAATATATTTATTAAATAGAATTAAATGGGCATTCGTTCACCTGTCCATGTCTTGTTGTTTTATTTATTTAGAGCATTGGTCATAGCTCAAACCAAAATACAATAAAATATTTAATATACATACTCGACAACAACAAAAAAAAGACGTGTGGCACTCGGGGACTGCCACGGTAAAGATATTGCATAGCATTTTTTATCAACATATGCAATTATAATTATTTATTTATTTTATTATGCAGTATTTTTTTCTTTGATATTAATTCAAGTTACACTTTTTGAGCGTGGTGACCGATAAACATACAATTTTTTACTACCTTATAATACATGTAGGTTATTCAGGAATATTTATCATTGAAACTATAGGTTTATGGTAACTGAAATAAGAAACATAAGTTTCAGACTTGATATCTTCTAAATATCTGGAAAATACCGCGTCAATATTCATCCCATATTTTGTTGTGGATTCTTGTGGATCATTATTCATTTTTAAATTAAATATTTTCGAAAGAAAAGTATTCAACCGCTCTGATTATTTATCAGCGAAGTTGATGTTGAAATCGCCAGCCAAAATAAGTGGAAATTTATACATTTGTACCAAGTATTTTCGACCGTTCTTCAGTGTACTCCAGTAAAATGCTATGAATAAAATGCTCCACCTCGTCCAATTTTAGATTCGGAAAAATGTAAATAATAATAAAAATAAAAAAACGTGATAAAAAAATAAAGAAATTAAAAATAATCAAGACGTACGCCCGGCTCGAACCTGGGACCTTCTGCACAAAAAGCGTACGTGATAACCGCTGTTCCACGGTAACTGTAATGAAACGAAATATCTATATACATCTAGTAAGTGTTAGGTTATTTTCGTTACGGAATTTCTGGATTCAGTCTCCACGCTCAAGGCCCGCGATAGAAGCTATGCAATAGCTTAAAAACATCGCTAGGCTTATCCTCTGCCACCCTATTCAAACAAGTCCAATCTATTTATAACTTTAATATTAAGTATCTAGGAAAAAATACTTTTTATATGGTATTTGTAAATATCAACTTATACAAATATATATATATCAACGTCGATTTCATATTCACACCTGTGCTCTGGCTGATTTATGTATAACGGCGATCCACCCCAGCTTCACACGGATGCAATCTCTGACCTTTCCGTCACACAGTTTTGTTTAAATTCTCTTTGCACATTTTATCACAAAAATCTGTCCTGACAAATTACGAAGGCAACTAAACGAACGCTACTATTATTTAATTATTAGGTATTGTGTCTTAACCTATAACAGAGATGTGTTGTTATAGCTCTCAACTTTTTAAAAATAAAATTAATTTAATATTGAATTCAGATGTTTAAATAACACTAAATAAAACGAAAAGCTACCTCAGTTAAAAATTTATTTTAATTAAAAATGAAAAACAAGTTACCTGCAAGCAATGAACCCTTTACACTAAAAATATTCTGTAGCTTTATAGTATCGATCGAAAGGCTTTATCATACGGCTTATTTTCTGCTACATAACCAATTACATAACATGGAGAGTAAACTGGTTAATGCGCGACGAGAGCGTTACGAACGAACGCCAGTGTTAGGCGAACGGTGATTTAGTAATTACTTCGTGATTTCATTTCGTTTTTGAACAATTTTATTTTACTACAGTCATGTGGTCTAAGCACACTCCTTTTTTTATAAAATATTTGTGAAGTCGTGCTTCCGTGTAAATGTGTGAGTGTGCATTATTTCTTTTTTGATAAGTTACATCCACGTACATCAAACGTTACAATTTCCAGTAACTTCTTTTTAATTTACTACTACTACGAAATCTTTCTTAACACGTTAGCAGCCGATATACTTACTGATAGGGTGGACTAGCTGCTATAGCAATAAATTAAAACGTAAATAATACTTGAAAACATTGTGTTTGTGTATGAGAAAATTAAATACATAATGACACCGCACATCAAAAGTAAAAAAACATAATACAAATTCAAATGCAGTGCATCAAAGACAAGTATACCTGGACAGTATCACGACCTTCCAACACTTACTGTATGTGGGAAACGGGGAGCAGTTACGTTGGCGTTGAGCTTGGGCTCAAGTACCCTATGAGGCACACGAGCCCCGTGTTACTCTGCGCTGTAGGACCGTCGACCCATCAAATTAGTAGTATTTTCTTTGTGGAGTTGTTGCCCAGGATCTATTATTTATGAAAATTAAAAAACATGCCATATTTTGTGAATAGTTGCCGTATATCAAAATAAAAAAAGTTATAAACCTTCATAAAGGAGTTTTTATTAGCATCCCATGCATCTCCCGGATAAAACGAGATTCTTTCTTGCCCTAAGACTCCAAAAAATCTGCATTTGCCAGCGACATTATTGAAATTAAAGAAGACGTCTTCCTGACCCTGTTATCCCGATTGTCTTCTTAATTCGAATGACGTTGATGGTCCCGCATATAACAGTGGTGTTCTTCCCGTGCTGAAAGAGTGTATTTCACTTGATTGGTGTGGTGAAGGTTCAGGTTATTAAGAACTGCTCTTCTCCAGGAATATTTTTTACTGATTCATCAATTACTGTACCACTTCTAAACATTCTTCCCCATCTTCATCATCTGCGTTTTGGTCTACTTCCTGGTCAAATAAATTAAATATTATGTCTACTAGCACCATCGTACTCGCTAAGGGTACACTGAAATTTTAATTGATAAGTCCATGTACCGCCCAGTTTACACGGGTGTATCCGGAGTGACTGTGTGAAAATTGAATACAGGCCGAAAAATATGATAACTAATATGGACATTTGACGTGTTTCGGAATGATTGTATCAGGACTGTTAACGTATTAAAAGCAAGATTTGTATGCATGCCATCAAACATCCCCGATACTGACGTAGAGTTATTTTAAGACCACGTATTCCGCTAGAAAGTACGCCTTCCACGCCTCCTTCAGCTATTAATCAAAGGTTAGAAACCACTTAGTGAAAGTAAATAAATCCCTAAATAAATTTTTAAGTCAATGAACCTTAAAAGAATGCAATGAATATGTCTAGTAATTAAAACTAGAACCAAAAATAAATAGCATTATGAACCTGTATTGCCAAATACCAAGAAGCTAAGCCATTTCATAGACAATGAGTGTACAACGACAATTGACTGTAATTACTTTTCAAGCATCACGAAAACGACGAAAACAACGGGAATTGTGTATGGAAGTGCGTTTGAGTTTTGACCGATTGCGCCGCAGTTAATTTTAACCGGGTGAGTATTTCGCAAATTGTGCTATATTGATATTGTAAATTGTTTTTCGTAAATTTTAATGATGAAGAAGTAGTTTAAATGAAATAAAATTGAGTAAAATTATGGATTTCACGAAAACTGTCAATCTATTATTGCGGGGTGTGTTCTCTAAACTTCTTTTAATCCCCAGTGAAGGAATAACGTGTATCATGATTATTAAAGTCTTACAAGCATAAAATTACGACGTTTTTTTAAAATTACCATTATTAATTAGCTTTAAACTTTGTAAATAATGAGGTTATATTTGACATACTAATTTTGGTTCTATTTTCTTACAGTGAAGTGTGTGATGAGGAATGAAAGTGAATAGTAACTTTAAAGTGTGATTTTTTATCAAAGGGAACAATTTAAAATTCATACCAGAATTATTACATTTCAAAAATGGCAACTTTGGAGCAGCAGGCTTCAAAACTATTGGATTTCAATCAAAAGCTGGACATCAACTTACTTGATAATATAGTTGGTTGTTTATATTCTACAGTGGGGGAACAACAGAGGTTCGCTCAAGACATTCTTACAGCTTTGAAAGAACATCCTGATGCTTGGACTAGAGTTGATACAATACTTGAGTTTTCTCAGAATCAAGAAACAAAGTACTATGCTCTTCAAATACTGGAGCAAGTGATCCAAACAAGGTGGAAAATATTACCCAGAAATCAATGTGAAGGTATTAAAAAGTATATTGTCGGCCTTATAATAAAAAATTCATCAGATCCTGTTACCATGGAGAATAATAAAGTATACTTGAAGAAGCTTAACATGATATTAATTCAAGTTCTGAAAAGAGAGTGGCCTCACAATTGGGAGTCTTTCATAAGTGATATTGTGGGGGCATCTAAAACAAACGAGAGTTTGTGTCAAAATAACATGGTTATTTTAAAACTACTCAGTGAAGAAGTATTTATGTTTAGCATTGGTCAGTTAACTCAAACTAAAACCAAGCATCTGAAGGATACTATGTGTTCTGAATTCAGTCAAATATTTCAGCTTTGCCAATTTGTCCTTGAAAATTCACAAAATGCCCCCTTAGTGGATGCAACCTTGCATACACTTCTCAGATTCTTAAATTGGATTCCGTTAGGATATATCTTTGAAATGAAATTGATAACTACACTAATTTTCAAGTTTTTAAATGTCCCTATGTTCCGTAATGTCACATTGAGTTGCTTGACTGAAATAGCTGGTGTAACAGTTTCTAATTACGAAGAGCAATTTGTTGCTCTCCTTGTACAAACTATGGAACAATTGGAGATCATGTTGCCCCTAACTACAAATATAAGGGAGGCCTACGCAGCAGGCCGAGATCAAGAGCAAGCCTTCATACAAAACCTTGCATTATTCCTCTGCACTTATCTAAAAGAACATGGTCAACTAATTGAAAAGCGTGGATTGACTAATACACTTATGAATGCTCTTCGATATTTAGTGTTGATTTCAGAAGTTGAAGAGGTTGAGATATTCAAAATATGTCTAGAGTTTTGGAATGCTCTAACTGCTGATTTATACAAAATAGTACCCTGTTCACATTCAGCAGGATTTTACAGCCTCGGTAAAAGTGTGGGCAGAAAAGCTTTGTATTCTGATGTTCTGAGTAGTGTGCGTTATATCATGATCTCAAGAATGGCAAAACCGGAAGAAGTCTTGGTTGTTGAGAATGAAAATGGGGAAGTTGTACGAGAATTTATGAAAGATACTGATTCTATCAATCTTTATAAGAACATGAGAGAAACATTGGTGTATTTAACACATTTAGATTTTGCAGATACTGAACGTATCATGACTGAAAAACTACAAAAGCAAGTAAATGGCACCGAATGGTCATGGAAAAATCTAAATACACTTTGCTGGGCAATAGGGTCCATATCTGGAGCAATGTTGGAAGAAGATGAAAAGCGATTTCTTGTTATCGTTATAAAAGACTTACTAGGATTGTGTGAACAGAAGAAAGGTAAAGACAACAAAGCTATAATTGCTAGTAACATAATGTATGTTGTTGGCCAATATCCACGGTTTTTGAGGGCTCATTGGAAGTTCTTAAAAACTGTTGTGAATAAACTTTTTGAATTCATGCATGAGACCCATGATGGTGTTCAAGACATGGCTTGTGACACTTTTATTAAAATAGCCCTCAAGTGTCGCCGCCATTTCGTCACTACACAGGTGGGAGAGGCTTGTCCATTTATTGATGAAATTTTGAGCACAATTAGCTCTATAATCTGTGATCTTCAAACTCTGCAAGTTCATACTTTTTATGAGGCTGTGGGATATATGATAAGTGCACAAGTGGATCAAGTTGCTCAGGAACAGCTGATTGAAAAGTATATGTTATTGCCGAACCAAGTATGGGATGATATAATATCTCAAGCATCTCATAATGTTGATATACTGAAAGATCCTGAAGCTGTGAAACAACTTGTAAGCATATTAAAAACAAATGTCAGTGCTTGCCGTGCACTGGGACACCCATATGTTGTACAATTAGGCAGGATATATTTGGATATGCTTAATGTGTACAAGGTCATGTCCGAAAATATAAGCCAAGCCATTGCTCTAAATGGTGTCATAGTGACAAAACAGCCACTAATCAAAAACATGAGAATAATAAAGAAAGAAACCTTAAAATTAATTGCCAGTTGGGTATCTCGCTCAACTGATAACAGCATGGTTTTGGAAAATTTCATTCCACCCCTGCTTGATGCCGTCCTTTTGGATTATCAAAAAACATCAGTTCCAGATGCAAGAGAACCAGAGGTGTTGTCTTGTATGGCTGCGATTGTGTATAAGCTTGGTGGCCATATAACTTCAGAAGTACCCAAAATTTTTGATGCTGTTTTTGAGTGTACTTTGGCAATGATCAACAAGGACTTTGAGGAATATCCTGAACACAGAACTGAATTTTTCCTTCTACTACAGGCTGTTAATACACATTGCTTCAAAGCATTCCTTAGCATACCCCCAGCACAGTTTAAACTTGTGCTTGATTCCATTATTTGGGCATTTAAACATACAATGAGAAATGTGGCTGACACTGGGCTTCAAATTTTGCACAGACTGTTACAAAATGTTGAACAACATATACAGGCCGCTCAGAGCTTCTACCAAACATATCTCTGTGATATTCTAGAACATGTATTTAGTGTTGTGACAGACACATCTCATGGGGCAGGTCTCACAATGCATGCAACAATATTGGCCTACATCTTTTCGTTGGTAGAATCTGGTCATGTCACAGTGCCACTTGGACGTACCCCTGATAATGTTCTATACATTCAGGTAAGAAGCTTTATTGCAATCGTCAAATAGTTTATAAATTTAAAAAAAAACATGTTTAATTTTTTTGTTAATTTTCAGGAATATGTTGCTAACCTTCTCAAAACAGCATTCCCTCACCTATCTGACAATCAAGTGAAAATAACAGTGCAGGGTCTGTTCAATCTGAATCATGATATTCCAGCATTTAAGGATCATCTAAGAGATTTCCTAGTACAAATCAGGGTATGTATTTCAAGACATTTTCAAGGGAACTAATACCATTAAAATAATGAATACATTCCTAACAAAAATAATATTTAAAATGTATCACCACTATATAATATAATTTATTATATATTGTGATAGTTGTAAACCAACTTTTACAACTATCAATTTTAACAAGTCTGAAAACTGTGTCTATGTGTATATATGTAAGTGTGTGTGTGCATGTGGGTTGAAGTTTGGACCTTTAATTGAGTTCTATCTTTAGACTGTGTGTGCTTGTCATGTCAGGCTGATCAGAAGATTTTCCACTTCATCATAAGTAAGACAAGTTAGTCAATAATTTAAAGCTTTCTTGCAAAGATGTACCTCCTTATTCATAATGGTCTGCTAACTTTAAACAGCCGCTTAGGATTGTTTTTTCTCATTCTGACTTAGGTCAATAGAAGAAGACAGAGTGAGTATTAGCAATGTTTTAAGTTAGCAGACTATTATGAATAAGGGGGATAATGTCATGGGATATAGATTAGGTCACGATTTTTTCTATTATATAAGTACGCTGATTGACAGACAGACGTCGTTCAGCAAAAGAAGTGCGGAGAGTAATGGTGGGAGCTACTTTATCATTTATTATATTGATCAGTTTCAAGTGATCTAGCGGTAGTGACTTGTGGACGGCTGAAATAATGTTTAGTACATAAAGTTTTATAATTGTCAAGAGATTACAAGTCAAATAAAGTGAATCAGTTGGAAATCTTAAAGGATTGAAGTACATGACCTTCAGAAGTGATCTTTGAGCTCTTTCCAAGTCTAAGAGGCTTATCTTTTTTGCGCCGCCCCATACCGGGATGCAGTAGGTGATCACTGATTAAGCCGAAGCGATTTATATTTTAATTAAATGAAATGAAATGATTTATTTGTATGAATCATGGTAACATAGTTGTTAACAATTAATTGGTGTACAGCACAATTTTATTTAATTTAATTTTATTTTATTTGGAAAACTTAGTGTTAGGTACAATGACTTAATTACTGTACAATAGTGTGAACATTTTACACCATTTAATAGTTTTCGCATTTTGTTTCTAATAACACATAGCATAATACAGGTACATCTTCTTTTTTTTTTTTCTTATACAAGTATTATATAAAAATGTTAATAATTACATAGGTTCTATTACAGGTTACATTTATTATGTTCAAAGATAATTTAAACACTACATTCAATTATGTTTATAGTAACAGTTAGGGAAACACATTAAACCAGTTTTTAGTCATTTTTGATCTGATAGAATTTGTGGATGAATTAAACAGGTCAAAATCAGGAAAGCCTTTAAGATTATTTATGTAGTGAGATGCTCTTGAGAAGAATGAGTTTTGTTTGTAATTTGACGCACAATGGGGTATATGTAAATATTTAGGATGTCTTGCAGAGATTCTGGGAATATTTAAATTTATATTCGAGAGAAGATGGGGAGCGTCAATGTGACATTGTGCTATTTTTGTTAAGAATAGAATATCAGCTATTTTGCGTCTCTTGTAGGAGTGGTAATATGTGTCGTATGTCTTGCACTTATATTCAAGGTATTTAACAAATCTGCGTTGGATTGATTCTAATCTGTTAATATATATATCATACTGAGGGTTCCAAATTTCGCCAATATATCGGCATACAAATATTTGATTGTCAATATTGGAATTTTTATATTTATACGTCACTAATAAACATTACATCGTTTTAATTATAATATAATATTAAATAAACATTAGTTTGTAGGTACCTCTCAAAAAATTACATTTAATACTGTTATTTTTGGCTAAAGAATTCTTTTAAACTATAAAAGCATTTATCTATTAGCCATAATTTTAATTTTTTATGCATTAATGTTTTAGGCATCTCTCTAATATTCTTTGGAAGGTGGTTAAAGACCCTAATACACATAAAATTTGCGTTATATATTTTATTTTGTTTTGTTTTATTAAGGACTGTGCTATTCATAACGTGCCGCAGAGATTTAAAAATATATACTTGCCTATAATAATTATAATAATCTGTAAATATTGATTTGAAAGGGTGGCAATGAGTTTCTAGCCAATTATTTTCAATAGATTCAAATATTTTTATTCAAAATAGGATATGAAATCAATTATTGAAAGTCAACAACCCATTCGCAAAAGTATGCCTCGGACCTGAGAAGAACGGGCGCGAGAGACTCAGTGGGCTTCTTTTTTTATCAATACAAAAAAATTAATAATCTAATAGCCTGAGGGCGGTTGCTTAATTCCCAGACTCAACTGTGATCATTATGAAAGTCATTTATTCAGTTTTGAACATTTTCTGGGATCTTGTAAAATTACAACGAATTACTTCTATAAGTTACTCAATTTAATAAGTTCCTGGTGTTAACATTATGGTTATGACAGTTTCGAATATAAAGCTCAGCTATTTACGAAGTGGTGATAAATGGTATTATAATAATATAAAGTGATGTTGATTTGATCAGAGAATAATGACTTTTGACATCTGACAATTGCTGAAGACTAGTGAACACATGTAAAACATGGAAGCAGTCTTCTCGTACTATATGTATCGTTCATTATTAAGGCGACACTAATTGCCAGCGACCTTGAGCGATATGAGTTTTCGGCTGCCGGCCCGCCATCTATGTAACAAAGCCAATATTTTCAAAATTCTTGCGTGGAAAACAGTTTATATGCTTACAATGCTCGTTATTCACTACTAATCTGAATAAATTAATCTACACAAAAAAGTACAAGCTATAAGAATAACTTTTCTGAGAGAAGTACCAAAAAAATGCGTCACGCCATGCCAAAAAACTTGTTTTACTTCAAACAAAAGTGGTAGTTCAAAAAGGCTCGGCAGTGTTAACTATAACCAACAGCAAGCATTAGCAACCTACAAATAAGACTTAAGGATATGTGTAACAGGATTAAGTAGTGTTCATATCTCGAAATGCTATACTTTCACCATAAAACTTGTCTTAAAACACCATGTTTGTGTGTTTACTGCTTACTCTTCGCCTTAATGCAAAATGTCACAATACAGTTAACCACCAGTGTATTAAAAAAGTGGTATTAGTATTGAATCTAGTTTGATATTAGGATTATTTCGTGTTTTCGTCAGCGATTCGAGTCGTTCATGTGGGCTACCCCAACATGATTTACGTGATTGGTTCTCGGTATAACATGATTCCGGTAATTGGTTCGCGCGATTTCCACATTGTCAATGTTTGTCAGATAAGTGGACGATGTTACTATGATGAGGCGATCAGTCACAATAAAAATAATTGTATTTATGAACTGTAATTAGATCAGTGACAGGTGACCCGAGTCCCCTAACCTTGTCTGTCCTCCTGTTCCATAAAAAAATCCCAAAATCATTATATTTTATATTTATTTAAAATAGTGAGATTCAAGCAATTATTTAATTTAAAATGATTCTGTAAAACCATATTTGTGTCTTATTATTTAATAATAATAATAATAATATCACGCCACAAGTTATGATATCATCCCCACCATCTGGATGTGTGGCGGTCCTCCACAGTGCAGTTTTCTAGGAGCTTTCTCCCTCGTACTACAAAGCTGTGGAATGAGCTTCCTCGTGCGGTGTTTCCGGGACGATACGACATGGGTACCTTCAAAAAAAGCGCGTACACCTTCCTTAAAGGCCGGCAACGCTCTTGTGATTCCTCTGGTGTTGCAAGAGAATGTGGGCGGCGGTGATCACTTAACACCAGGTGACCCGTACGCTCGTTTGTCCTCCTATTCCATAAAAAAAAAACATTTTAATAATAATAAATCATTTATTTTCACGCGTTACCCATAGATATACAAACAATCTTAACTTAAATTAAATTACATAACACATATATATATCTAATATTTGAGTTTTTACATTATTGTACAGCATGGAAATATTTATTCAAACATATCTTAGTGTAAGCCTAAAATTTCAATTCGGTAAAAAAAAGTACAGTTACTGAATAAAATACAAAAATAATGAGTTTGTTTATAGACTAATGGTTTATTTGATTTAGGAAGTTAGGTTTGTCGTCCGATCAGTCAGCTGAAGATTCCTAGCAGTACATTTGGCTTTCATAATATTAATATTGACACACTTTTACCAAATTATCTTGCCCCAAGTTAAGCATATAGCCTGTGTTATGGGTTATAAGACAATAATATAATATACTTACTTAAACATACATAAATACATATAAACATCCACGACTCGGAAACAAACATCAATATTCATCATATAAATGCTTGCACCTACCGGGATTCCAACCCGGGACCTCCAGCTTTGTATGTAGGATCGCTAACCACTCGGCTGTACAGGTTGCCGATGATTGATTTATGTCAAGCTTGTGTCTGTATGAAGTCCCAGGCAATTCATTAGATACCATCTAGATTTATAGCTGCCGTTTTTTCCACATTCTCTTGCAAAATTTCATCCATTCCATATACCTGTAAGCAAACTTTACTTTTGCAATGGCAGTCTATTCTACCTTCACATGTCACAATAAAAAAATTCATTATGGTTACAATTAGATTACATCTATTGAAATTTTTCATAAAGGGTTACATTGTGTTTATAAATAAATAAACCCGGATTAAGACAAACCAAAATAAATTAATATTAATAAAATTGCTTTCAATTAATTGAATCAGAATATGGCTAGACCATCTGAAAGCATATCATAAAATAGAGAATATATATATATGTACCAGTGGGAGGCTACTTTGCACAGGATGACGGCTAGATTATGGGTACCAATTCTACCATGAAGCAGTAATGTGTAAGCATTACTGTGTTTCGGTCTGAAGGCGCCGTAGCTAGTGAAATTACTAGGCAAATGAGACTTAACATCTTATGTCTCAAGTTGACGAGCGCAGTTGTAGTGCCGCCCAGAATTTTTGGGGTTTTTCAAGAATCCTGAGCGACACTGCATTGTAGCAGCCAGGGCGTATCAGTTACCATCAGCTGAACGTCCTGCTCGTCTCGTCCCTTTTTGTTCATAAAAAAAAATATATATATTATAATTTTTCTTTGAATAACATTATGGTGTTAATATTACAGGAATACACTGGAGAAGATGACAGTGACTTGTACTTGGAAGAAAGATTATTTGCATTGCGTCAGGCTGATGAAGAAAAACGCAAAGCCCAGCTTTCAGTGCCTGGTATCATCAACCCTCATGAACTTCCTGAAGAAATGCAGGATTAAATTATTGTTAAATCATATGGTAGCAGTTCACATAATAATATATGCAGACCTTTGATTTTTTTTTTATAATTCACAACTTTTTATAGATGTCACAATAATTCACATTTACATAAGAATATTATATTCTGACATTATAATATACTATTTGTATTAAGCTATTAAAAACCCATTCATAATATTGTAAATTAAATAAATATTTATCAAAATAATCATAGTGTGTGTGTAGGAGTCACTCTAACTGCACTACAATTGTCTTTGAGTAGTATTGTTGAAAATTTAATTAAGTATTTAATGATACACTAAATAGTGTTATAAAATCTGTTGACATAATATAATTTAGTGATGCATGATTTAATTTTTAAATTTAAAGTCATTAATAAATTAATGAAATCTCTGCAATGTGTGACTTAAACCCAACTTAATACAGTTCCCCAAATGATTGGCACAAAGTGTTATGATCGACAGAAAGCAATTGTATATTAATATTGTGAGCTGTTATCATTATTTTAGAAAACTCGTGCTTAGATTAAATATAACCTTATTGTGTTAGATTGTACAGAGGGTCGTCTGGTTAAATGTAAGATGATGTATGCAAGAGGAAGGTTATAATTTACGAACCTTTGCAGATAAGGTGTATTTTGTAAGCACAGGGTGTTAATAAATATTATAGCATATGGCCTTTAATATTAAGAAGGAAATCGTGCATCAATTTACTTTGCTAGATGTATTAATCCCTTGCAATAAAATATTTCTCCAACTACCTTTTGTAATAGGTCATTTCTCTGTGATGGTGTTTGTCATTCTGTAATCAAGAAATTGTTTGAAGTAAATTGAATAGCAGTTTCTATTTTTTCAATGTTGTCGAACTAATTTTAATGGAATAGGAATCTAACGCTTCAGAGGTTTCCAAAAAGATTTTTGCGCCTGATCAATGGAATCTTTCAATTTTGTGTTTGAAATAAACCAATAAATACAATTTAATGGCGTTTTTTTGTAACCATAAAGTAAGGTTATCCATACTCTTTACTATATAAATCTAGCTATATATATAAATCACGAGACACGTTGTTTGTCCGCGATGGACTCCTAAACTAATGAACGGATTTTAATGGGGATGACTTCATGGAGTGCAGATTAGTCCAACTTGAGAGATAGGATAGTTTTCTTTTCGATTTGGAACCCATAATTATTTTTATTTCCAATGTTTGTTTTGTAGGGACATATTTTCTATGAGAGAATTTATTGACGCACGGTTTGACATATCTGCTGTAAAACAATTTCATTATAACAACAGGGAGCATATTTTACGAAATAATACCCACTTGATGTTATGAAATATTATTGCCAAATTTATAAAAAACAGTATTTTATTTATTATATACAGAACAACGTCTGTCGGGTCAGGTAGTAATAATATAAATAATTTCTCATTTCTCGCACGAGTTACCGACTTAGAATCAATGACGGCTCAATTTGATTAGAAATCATTTATTTTCATAGTAGGATATCGAAAATATATTGAGTACTATAGTTCCTCAACTCGCTATATCGAGTATATATTATACTTAAACTCACTTTAGTTGTAAATTGATGTAATGAAAAAAAAAATTGCCACTTTTAGAGACATAGGTACATGATAAATATAGCTAATAGCCTCGTATCGGTAGTTACTTCTGTGATACGTTTTACAACTCAAGAACAGCTTGAATATTCGCGAGTAGTAAGTACATGTGATGTATAAGATGTATGATGACTATGTTCTACCCGTGACTTCGTCCGCATTAAGTTCGTAATCGTGCATCATCAAAAAGCTAAAAATTTTGCGATAAACGTTCTTTCCTACACAAGGTTTGTTTAACATTTCATTATTGAATTTGTAGTTAAGGCATAAAAGCATAATAAGAACATAAACAAATGAACCAATGTTGTATTAAATATTTTGGGTTCTGTTTTGAACCTCGTTGAGATTCACATTTATCAGTGGGAGGCTCCTTTGCACAGGATGCCGGCTTGATTATGGGTACCACAACGGCGCCTATTTGTGCCGTGAAGCAGCAATGTGTAAGAATTACTGTATTTCGGTCTGAAGAGCCGTCGCCGTAGCTAGTGAAATTACTGGGCAAATGAGACTTGACATCTTATGTCTCAAGATGATGATCGCAGTTGTAGTGCCGCTCAGAATTTTTGGTTTGTTCTATAATCTTGAGCGGCACTACATTGTTATGGGCAGGACGTATCAATTACCATGAGCTGAACGTCCTGCTCGTCCCTTATTTTCATTTAAAAAAAAGTACACGGATATGAAGTAGAATGCGGAGGCACCACGAAAATTCCCCTTAGATTAAATTCCACAGTATAAAGAAAAGAACATTTCATATTAAATGTTTTCAAAAATCTTGAGAAGCCCTGAATTATTTATTCTATTAGTAAAACACCGCACAAGGAAGCTCATTCCACAGCTACGTAGTGCGAGGAAGAAAGCTCCTTGAAAACCGCACTGTGGAGGACCGCCACACATCCAAATGGTGGGGATGATATCGTAACTTGTGGCGTGTCGTGCGAAGGTGAAATTCGGCGGCAGGAATCAGGTTGAACAGCTCTTCGGAACACTCCCCGTGATAAATGCGGTAGAAGACACACAATGAAGCGACGTCTCTACGCAACGCCAAGTGATCCAGCCCTTCAAAGAGCGCTAGGTCCCCGACAATTCCAGCTGCTCTGCGTTGCACGCGGTCAAATGGATCGAGCTGATACTGGGGTGCGCCAGACCAGAGATGACAGCAATACTCCATGTGAGGCCGGACCTGCGCTCTGTAGAGCGCTAGAATGTGGGCCGGCTTGAAGTATTGCCGTGCTCTATTTATGACGCCCAAATTCTTCGAAGCCAATTTTACTTTGCCCTCCAGATGGCCACGGAATTGGCAATCGCTCGAGATTTCGAGACCCAGTATTCCGATACTAGGCGAGGCTTTAAGGGAAGTGTTCTCGAAGAGCGGTGATACGGCAACTGGCTTTTTTTAGTGGTATACGTGCAAACTTGAGTCTTCTGGGGGTTAAATTGGACAAGGTTAAACTTACCCCATTCCGCGACCTTCTCGAGAGAGGACTCGAAAGAAGACACAAGTTTCTCCCGGCACTGCTCGACGTTTTCCCGAGAGAGACCTGCATGGCCCGTGTATACGGCATCACCAGTGCTGTCGTCTGCATAGCAATGCATGTTGGCGGTGTCCAACATATCATTGATATGCAGAAGAAACAGCGTGGGAGATAGCACACAGCCTTGGGGCACTCCAGCGTTCACGGGCTTGGGATTCGAGCAATAACCGTCGACAACGACCTGTATGCTGCGCCCAGTGAGGAAGCTGGATGTCCACTTGCATAAGCTCTCGGGAAGCCCAAATGATGGAAGTTTTGCGAGGAGCGCCTTGTGCCATACACGACCAAAGGCCTTCGCTATATCCAGACCAACTGCCAGGCCTTCCCCCTTGCTTTCAATAGCCGCCGCCCATCTGTGTGTTAGATATACCAGAAGATCGCCAGTCGACTGACTGTTGATCAACTGGTGACCCTCAAGGTATACCAAGAGCTGGCGGTTAATTATGCTCTCAATGATTTTGGAGAGTAGAGAGGTAATAGCAATAGGCCTGTAGTTTGTCGGATCCGAACTGTCTCCTTTTTTTGGGATCGGATGGACAAGGGCTGACTTCCATGAATCAGGGACTACGCCTTTTGAATAAGAGTGCCGGAATAAACACGATAGCACCGGCGTCAACTCAGGGGCACACGTTCTAAGCACGATTGGAGAAATGCCATCCAGCCCGCTCGACTTCCTGACGTCCAACGAAAACAGAGCTCGCCTAACAGTCTTCTGTCGGAACTGTACTTCAGGCATGGAGCTCTGACACCGCGGGATGGTCGGCGGTGTTTTTCCGTTGTCGTCAAGAGTCGAGTTGGAGGTAAAAAGAGAGGAAAAAGAGGAGATCGGCTTTCTCTTTTGCCGTATGGGCCAGGGTGTCATTCCTCATGTGCAACGGCGGCATGGACGGCTGGTTGAAGTTACCAAGAGCAGCTTTCGACAACGACTAGAACTTGCGTGTTCCGGTCGGGTAGCTGGAACTGCAAAGTTCTAAAGAGAGATATAATCGTGCCTCCAGATTATTTAAGCGGCAAATCGCCAGTGCGAAAAAGAAGCATATAATAAAATTTTGAAAGAATCAAGGATTCACTGAGGAGTAGGTACACGTATGTCTTTCTTTACTGAGTTTTTGATGCGGTATAGTACTTTTAGTCTATAAAAGCAACTACGAACAATCAGAAGTATATATTTTGTGAAACGTAAGTTTTCGTCTATGAGCAAGCCAAGATTTCTGGCCTCGGTTACCCTCTCTATTTGCTCATTATTAATTATAATTTGGGTTTACTAGTTACTACTTTTTTAATTTGAATCCGAGTACCTATGACCATATATTTAGTTTTTTTCGAATTTAGTAGCAATCCATTGGATTTCGACCAGTCAAAGATCCGATTAAGATCTGCGGTATGAAATTTACAATATTTAATATGTTGAACCACGTCCGCTGTGTACAGAGTAAACAATAAGGGACCTAGGATAGACCCCTGAGGAACCCCTTTTTTAATTGGGAGAGGCCGCGAAGTGGTCACATTTCCGTCATGGTTAATAATTTCAAAGAATTGATGTCTGTCACGTAGCTCATGTAGTCAAGTAGCTCAAAAACCACCGCAAAGTTCTTTCTTCTACGCCGTAGAATCGTAATTTAGCTAAGAGAAGATCGATATTAATGGAATCGAATGCTCTGGAAATTTTTTATAGAACCATAACAGTAGCTTCCCCTGCATCTTGTGAAGAAAGTATATCGTCTATTACATTTATTAGGGCTGTAGTTGTACTGTGTTGTTTCCTAAAACCTGACTGTACTTAATGTAGGTAGAATATTGTTATTTTTTTCTGAATAGGTCAGAAGTTGACTATGTACAATCTTCTCCAAAATTTTTGAAGCACAAGGCAAAATACTAATGGGCCGTAATTCGTTAATTTCGAACGGGTCCTTTTTTTGGGATAGGCCTAACTAGTGCATTACGCAAAATATCCGAAAATATATCTGAAGCAATTGATTTATTAATCAATTTGGTAAGTGGACTTAGTGCATAAGGAAGAGATAACAGCAACATATTCAGTGAGACTCCATCGGGACTAATTGCGTTTGAATGCAATTTTTATAAGGTATTAGCAACTTCAACCTCTGTTACAGGTTGAATAGTAAAAGAAGTTTATGTACCGTAATATTAGCTCTGATAAGAACCATTTCATAATGCTGTACATCAAGTCATAGAATCATGCAGATCACCAGTAGTCATCTCATCGAAGTACAAGCATCGTCACGTTCTCTCGAAGACCGCAGATATACTCACGTGACCAGTCATATGCTCCGCGTTAAATAACCTCACAGCAAAGCCGAGCGTACTCTACTAAAGCGCGTTGATTACTATTCATTCAATTTTAATCAATGAGCAACAGGACTCAGGAGTGAGTGCTCATTCACATCCGCCGATCGAGCATCGACGCGAGTTTACACAAGCGCTCGCTGGCCGGCTTACTGCGATAGCATTAGTTTTAGAGCGAGATAGACCACATAATATTATTCTCAATTCTTATTGAATGAAAGGTTTAACTATTGGTCAAAATGTAAGCTTTAGTATTGGTGTGTAATTTGTAAACTATTGAAGCAAATTTTTCCGCTAGTTCCACCGGTTCGAAGATGTATGTTTAGAGCGAACTCTCTTATTCCTAGGCTGTACAAGATGGTAAACACATAATTATAGCGATTACATCGATATTAATTTCACGTCTTCTGTCCATACCGTTTGTAAATTATTTGTATGTATGTTTAGTGAATAAAATGTTGTCATAATAATTATATTTCTTAGTCTTTTATAATATATATAAAAATCTTATATAATAATAATTTAATACCAAATCATTTAATCATTATTAATTATTAGCATATTTTTTTTCTCTTAAACTAATATTTACTTTGTGAAAATTATTAAAGCATGTGGTAGATACCTGTAATTGTTTGTTACATTAAGTACATTATATTTAGTCTGTATTATAAATATATAAGGCATCAATATAAACAAATGTTCTTCTAAATACATAAACCTGAGACACATTTGCATCTGTACAGATAAGATCTAATAGGGTATCAATGTGGGTAATGTAGTGAGTGGGCTCAGTAACATACTGTTGGAGAGAAAAGCTGGACAAGAGGTCACGCAGAGCCAGAAGTTTTGCCTCATTTACTTTTAGAAAATCAATATTAAAATTGCCGAGAACAATGTAGTCACGCTGTGATAGAGTTGAGATGGTATCACTTAGGGCATTTATAAATGTATAAGCACACAACGAGGTTGGGCGATAAGCTGAACCGATGGCTATTTTCCTGGAGTTAACGCAAACGCCTATCCACATTTGCTCAACTGAAGCTACAATAGGATGATTAATAACATGTGCCTTAATTTCCCGGCGAATATAAAAACCCACTTTTTTTTTATAATATTTATTCAAAATACAGTATAGCTTAGTATAGCTTAGGAAGTATAGCTTAGCTAGTATAGCTTAGGAAGCTTATACTTTAGGAAGCTTATCTGTGTGTGAAGCCGCTTTAAATTAAATTACATAATATTTAAAAAGAAAAGAACAATTTCTTTCAATTAATACAGTTATTACAAGATGTTATTTTAAACAAAGTAGTATAGAAATCAATAAAATGCAAAATAAAAAATAATTATCAACTAAATGTTAGTAATTACAAATTCGTTGTCTACTTAGCTTACCGCAGATAAAATTATATTAAAGAAGGATTTTGTAAAAAGTACTTTTTTAACGATGACTTATATTTATTTTTATTTATATATAATTTTTGAATCTCTAAGGGAGTCTCGTTTAAGTATAGAGGAAAGACGTAGTTGTTTGCTCTGGTGCCATATATATTTGTAGATTTAGGTAATTTAAATGACATGTTTGTTACTGTTAATTGTCTTAGATGAGGCAGTCTTTGAATTTCTCGAAGGAATTTTGATTCATTTATATCTGACAATATACGGAATTTTACTTTATCAAAGACATTTATTGAAACCTTAAAGACCTTGCAATGTTTAAATAGTGCAAGGTCCGTATTTTCTTTGTGTGTTATAAAAATAATTTGGAACGATAGTTTTAAGAATTATTTTTTGTAATTTGTATATATCCTCTAAATATGACTTGTACGTCCTTCCGTAACTGCTTAGTCCGTAGTTTATAACGGAATCCGCCAGAGCCATATATAATAATCTTAGGGTACTATAAGGTAACTTATATTTTAAATATGCAAGTTTACAAAGCACCGATCTCAATTTAGCACAAACATGGTTTTTATGAAGTCCCCAATTGAGTCTATTATCAATCACAAGCCCAAGGTACGAGTATTCTTGCACATTTTCTATTTTAATACAATCACACGTCTGTATTGGATTGTGGAAACAACGGTGGTGGTGGGCGATAATAGCGGGTTTATTTTGTGTTTTATGGTAAGACGAATGTACATACATAAGTTTAGTTTTGTCTATTTATAACCAATCCGACATCATGAGCCCACATACACATATTATTGAAATCTGATTGCATATCATGTTCTGCTAATTTAAAGTTTTTGTTTGCAACAACCAAACAAGTGTCATCTGCAAATTGGTACACTGAGGCTTTTGTGATTACACCACACATATCATTTACATATATTATTTTTTTTTCATTTTCATTATATATATTTTTATTGAAAAGAGCGCAAAAAAAAAGAATGCTGGGAGAGTTTCTTGCGCCGCTTCTTCTCTCTCAGAGCGTCATTTGTTTCCGAAGCGGTAGTAGTATCTAGTAGTATAAGAAATGACATCAAAAAGAATTCTAAAGGAATCAATTTTGAGAAAATAAATGCCTTTTATGCCTTTTATGCCTTTACATATAGTAAGTATTCTAAAGGACCTAAGATTGAGCCTTGAGCACAGCCGCTTAGTGTAGGTATCATAGTGCTTTTAGTGTTTAATACTTTCACTGATGTACAACGATTATTATGATAGCTTTTGATTGAGTTAAGAAGTGGTCCCTGTATCCCATTTTGCGAGAGCTTTTCAAAAAGTATATCGTAATTTAGAATATCAAAAGCCTTGCTGAAGTCAATAAACATCACTAATATATTTAGTTTATTATTTAGGTGACCATTTATTTCATTCGAGAATTTTTCTAAAAGTTGCGAAGTACTCTTGTTTTTTTGAAAACCAAATTGATTTTCGTTTATTATATTGTTTTTGGTTAGAAAAGAATTTATTTTATCACAAATGTATCGCTCTATTATTTTATTTATGCTCGATAAAATTGTTATTGGACGATAATTATTGTTATCATTCCTTTCGCCTTTTTTATATATTGGTCGTACTATTCCTATCTTTAACAGGTCTGGATAAATGCCAGTTTTAATGGAGCAGAGGAGAGCATGGAGGAGGTTTTTTAACATCTTTTCTGAAATATATTTTAAGTCATAGGCTCGTATGCCATCATAAAGTGGACTTTTATCAATATTAAGTTTTTTTTTAATTTGACTTACTTCTTCTTTTGTTGCTTTTCCAATCCAGATAGCGCGGTCAGCAATGTTACTATATACATTAGGATTTAGTAGTTTTCCGAAGTGACATTTTTTCGTGATTTTCTTAACATTTCTATCAAATTCTTGTATAAAATTATTTGTAAAGGTTCTAGACTAAAGGATCAAATTAAAATTTCATCTATACTTTTTGTCATTTTACCTGTCAAATGGTTTATTATTTTCCGCACCATACGGGGGTTATTAAAATTATTCGAAACTGTTTTCATGGTGTGCGTATATTTGAGCCTTTGCGCATATTTATTTGTTTTATTTCTGTATTTATTATATATAAGCCTATTTTTTGCATTATTCATGTCTTGACGCCATATGTAAAAAAGTTTGTCACGTTTTTTACACATTTCTGTCAGACGGCTATTACACCACCCACATGATTTTCGCTTAGTGATATTAGTTGGACTTTCAATTCTACATTTGCTATAAGCATAATTAAATTTGTTACATATATGCCTCATAATATCATTGGGGTCATTGTAGGATAGAGAATATTCAGAATCCAGCATCAAAAGTTCAGCTCGTAACTTAGTTTTATCATAAGTAAACTTATTTCGAACTGTGTATGTACTTGTGTTATTCATGTTGTTAAGTGCAAATACACCGAGTAACGCGCAACCGATTATAGAATGATCCGCAGGTGCAACGTTTGCTACTGATGTGTATATATCACACTTAGAATTATCACGAATTAGGACGTGGTCGATACATGACTTTGTTATATTATTGTCTAATTTTTCTATACTTGTACAATTATTGCTGATGCCACATGAAAAACCTAGATCAGACAAAGTGTTTAAATATTGTTTAATTATGGGGTCCAATTTTTGGATATCTATGTTCATATCACCCATTATGATGAATGATTGATTACACCCATATTTACATAATAATGATGACAATTCGTAAATAAACCATCTTTTGTCTGTGTTTGGTGGTCGATAAACAGCGCATATATTATATTTGTTTTTGTTTAGTAAATAAATTTCTCCTATTATATTCCTCGAAGTCATTTAAAATGAAATTGTTTGTTCGTATAAAATTCAGACTGTTATGAATATACATTAATATTCCTCCTCCTTTTTTGTTAGACCTAAGCTGTACTTGAAGTGTATAATTTGTTAGTTGAAATAACATACTTATATCCTATTTTATATTCGCTTCGGTTATCATTATTATGTGTATTGTGTGCAAAGAATTTGATACTATATTTTCTAGCAATGCAAAGTTTTTGAGAAACGAACGAATGTTTACATGAAATAATAGCAATGATTTATTATCAAACGGTACTTGGTTACAGAAATCGTTCCAGTGAGTACAACTTATTTCTAAAATGTTGTCACTACCCATATTAAACCCGAAAGTGTTAGATAGTTATTAGAATGATAAAAAACATAAGTACTTAGATTTATAGACTTACAGTTTTTTAGGTTTTAACTTCATAATGTCATCCACTGATCGAATCGATATAATTTTTGCACTTTCATTTTGTTCGCACTAATATAGCACCATTTTTACACCATATATATCTAAAAAGATCCTTTAATTCCTCTTTCGTTTTCCACAATAAGAAGCGAGTTGCGGGGGCCAGTGATTCACGCAGGTACAGTTTGTTTCCCTGCCTTCCAATGTTGCTGTGAGTGATACAGATTTGGAAGCTAAAATCCACTGATCCCGCATTCCATCGCGAAGGGTCACTGTGATTATGGGGTCTGGCTTTAATTTTTGATTTGTAAGTTTAGGGTTTTTCTTCCAATGTGCCCTTAAGATGTCATTGGGGTTAAGTTTTAAAGTTGTTGCAATTTCAGACGTGACTCCGATCACATCACTATCTTCATTCTTTAACCCACATATTTCTATTTGATTTTTTAATAGGCTTTGTTCTATTTCATTACATTTACTCTCCAACACCTCATATTTCAAGTTAATGTTTTTTAAATTATTTTTTAAGTCTATATTCTGGTTTTCTAAGGTTTTCATATGTTTTTCGTAGTTGTTTAATTTAAATTCAAAATCATCAATATTTTCGGCGTAAAATTTTAATGATCGCTGCAGCTCCTCCCTTATGATATTTTTTACTTCGTGCCGTATTTCGCTTAGAATTTGCTTGATTGATTCGTGTTGGTTATTATCCTTGATTTTCGTGGATTCTGTGTCTGTATTTTCATCGCCGTCGTCATTATCAGGTACGATGACCGACAATCGTTTTGGCTTCATACCCACACAGTTTCTACATTTCCAGTCGATGGCATCCGTGGATGACAAGTTTGTTATTTGTTCCACAGAAATTGCAGCACAGTTTGCGTGTAACCACTTATTGCATTTACAACATTGTAGACCTGGCGTTTTCTTTGATATAATTTTGCTGCATTTTGTACACTTAACCATAATTATTTTTCAACTGAGGGTAGATCTCGATTACAGAGCGCACAGTAATGTGTGTTAAAGTTGATATCTAGCACCACTCCACCACCCCGACTGCGAACCTCTGAAGGACGAGGAATGTGACGAAGGCGATATCCAGATATACCTTCAATTTTACAATATTGTTCTTTCTATACAAGTAAAGTAGATCGAGGTACAATTTTTTAAGGATATTTGTTTTGTTCAATCAAAAATCTATAATTATTGCCTGGGTACATATTATTTAAGTAAACACACATTTTAGAATAGAAGTGAAAGAGGTACGTGTCACTTTATAATAAGTGTTCAACGCCCCTATAATGTCTTGCAACCCTAGCGGAATGTGCGCACTCTTCGTAATAATTTTATTTTTCGTAAGGTGAACTGCGATTACAAAATTCCGATGTGTTTGTTGGTAAAAGTTCTGCCATGCAATCAAAGTTATAGAGGTAACAATTCGTAAAACCTGTACTGCAAAAGTCCCTCAAAAACAAAGCTGTAATTACCACTAAAAGTAATAATAGTTGATGAGAAACATTTAGTTTCTAACAAACATGCAGCAGTACAGTTTTATTAGTGGAATAGCTCAAAGAGAATTTAAACACTACGTTCAGATTAGCTATTCACTTACTACAGCATTAGTGCAAGAGTAAGTACTGCTTAGCACAATACCAGTATATCAACATTTTAATTTTTTGAAAAGCATTGCGTACATCCGGCAGTATAGTAGTAGTTTTTTGTAGAATTTCCCTAGAGGCTCAATCTTACCGTCGCATTGACAGAAGCTTTCCAAGCAACGAAACAAAACTGAATTGGTTGTCCATGATCTTAAATAATCTTTTATCTTTGATAAATTACCTACCCTTTGCCAATTGCGAAACTAGAGCGATTTGCGACCAATGATTTGCATTTTCACTGTCACTAGGTACCACCTATGTTGTTACTCTTATCTATGGTTTCTTGGCTGTATGGGCTTTTGACCCCTTTGCCTGTCCAGATGGAGGAACAGAACCAAAAAAAAACATCTATGGTTTCCTTTTTACATGTCATGTCACCACAGTACCACACATGTCTGATGTCACAGCGCACAAATCATTCTCTTACTAAACCAGGTTACTTCTCTATCGGAAATTAAATTGGATAGAATTATTTCTTGTAAAATAATTATAAGTGTGAAAATCACTAATGAAGAACAATGGCTAATTTAACAGAAGAAAGTACAGATGGTACGGGAGATTCATCATCAGATAATCTTTTAGTTCCTAATCATTCTAGCCCCGAGAGCAATGAAGCAGAAAATGATAATGTGGATGTAAGTAATATTATTAGACCCATAGGTTGTATTGATTTTCTATTTTTATGGAATATGCCTTAGCATTATGAATGTATGTATATGTAGTAGGTATGTATTAATTAATGTTTAATTGTTACAGATTAATGCACAAATTGATGCTCAACGTCAAAGAATGCAGCCTTCTAAAATGGAATCGTTTTTTGCCATTACAAAATCATTGATTATTAGGGCTTTAGTTGTTTATTTCATAACTTCAATGTTTCGTCAACCATCAGCACCAAAGACTGAAGTTAATAGTTCAACTGGCGCACAGCGTGTTCCTGCAGTAAATATGTTCGTAAATGGAAGTGTTTTAGACATGTACACCTATATATCAGAGCAAGAATTTTTGCAAAACTTTGATGACGCAAAATTAATTTGGAAGCATTCAGGTCTTGTTTATGGTGATTGGTATGCAGGCTCTAATGGTGATGGAACTTTCAGTTTTTCCACAAATATTGTGCCTTCAGAATCTCTAAAAAATAATGGATCTATATATATTCATGTTTATGTAGTTAATACAGGTAAATCACCAGATCCAAAGGAAAAAAACAATTATGCTGGGCATTACATCTCTTATGGACGGAAAATGGTAAACAAATATAAAAAATTGAAATATCTAAAGACTCACAATCTTTTAACTGGACAAAGTGAAAAGTCAGAGGAAGAACTAATGAAAGCAGAAACATTAAAAGAAGAAATAGTGTCCCACTGGCATCCAAATTTAACAATTAACTTGGTGACAGATCACACCAACTGGATGCAAGGAAGTGTACCACCACCCCTTGATGAATTCATTTACTTTTTACCAGATGGCAGCAAATACAAGCCAGCTGTATTTTTAAATGACTATTGGAATATGATGCGTGACTATGTTCCTATTAATAAGACAACAGAAAATCTACAACTTCAACTGACATATCAACCATTAAGTTTGTTTAAATGGCAGTTGTATACAGCTCAGGTTATGCGGGATAAATTAAACATGTTTTCAGCCTTAGGTGCTGAGGAACAAGATGAGGAACAGGACACAGTCAAAGAGTTACTTCTAGATACTTCACCGTATCTTTTGGGATTGACAATATCAGTATCCATTCTTCATTCTATCTTTGAGCTATTAGCTTTTAAGAATGATATTCAATTTTGGAATAACAGACAATCACTTGAAGGACTTTCTGTGAGATCAGTGTTCTTTAATGTTTTTCAATCTACCGTTGTGCTTCTTTACGTGTTAGATAATGAAACTAACATAATGGTTCGAATATCTTGTTTTATAGGCTTATTGATAGAAATATGGAAAATTAACAAGGTTATGGATGTCAAATTGAACAGGGAGGATAGGATATTTGGTTTTCCAAAACTGTCTTTTACTGATAAGGGTTCATATGTAGAATCTAGCACAAAGCAGTATGACATGTTGGCATTCAAATACCTAAGCTGGGGATGCTTCCCGCTCCTGGTGGGCTATGGTGTATATTCCCTATTGTATCAAGAACATAAAGGATGGTATTCATTTGTGCTGAACATGATGTATGGTTATTTGTTAACATTTGGATTTATAATGATGACTCCACAGTTGTTCATAAACTACAAATTGAAGTCTGTTGCACATTTACCATGGCGTATGATGACTTATAAATTCTTAAACACATTTATTGATGATATATTTGCATTTGTTATAAAAATGCCAACAATGTATCGCATTGGATGTTTCAGAGATGGTATGTTTATTAACTGGATCTGTTTCAATGCCATGTAAGATAAGATAATATAAAGATAATTTTGTTTCAGATATTGTCTTCTTCATTTTCCTTTACCAACGTTGGATCTACAAGGTTGACCACAAACGAGTTAATGAATTTGGCTTTTCTGGGGAAATGGAGCAACAAAGCCAATCAGGAAATGGTAACTTAGCTATCACAAGCGAAGAGACTAATGATAAAAAGAATGACTAATGATTAAATATTTAAAAAATAATTTAATTATAATAGTTAATTAGAAATTGTAGGTTGAATGTGTTTTGTTCATGTTTTACAACTCAGAAAATTGTGCTTTGGACTTGACATACTTTGTAAATGGGTATAAGGTCAAATTGTTATTATTATGAGTTGGTAGTATTGAACATTTTGAATAACTTAAGTTTTAAGTAACCAATTTATCTTCAATATTTTTGCATTTACTGTACAATAATTTGAAATAATTGACATATGTAATTATAATGTTTTCATTGTATGAATAATGTTTTGAGCACACTTACACTGCTATAGAATTCAAAGTAAGAGGGATGAAGACCCTCTCTATATTAACTGTAACTTACAAATTTGACCTGCATATGCATATGCATTGCCTCAAACTCTGCATAAGGGTAGCAGAGATGAGTATATTTCAGTTTGACTCTGTGTCAATGGAAGATAGCCTTATGTTGCATAAATGAACAATACTGGTTATGTATCTGCAGATTTTTTTTCAAATCGTTCAAATTTGACTCTCAGTTCTGATCATTTTATGTGAGGTAGAATACTATTGCTGCAAGTCAACTAGGAACTTGAAATTGGGATATGTATAAAAAGCGCCTTATATCTTGTTTGCCTATACAACATAAATAATTTATTGATTAATAATATGTGCATTCATGAAGTTGTGTTATTTAAAGTTAACTTAGTTATTTTAATGCACAATTTGTTGAATTTCTACTATACTATGTTAATATAAGTGTTAAATTAACAAAAATATTTTTTTTCCTATCACCAAAACTTATCACAAGTTTGATCACAGTCACAGTTATTTCTTATATACTTTCTTGGATATTTTATATTATGGTCTTTTCTTTATGCTTACATTTGTGTTTTCAACTTGTTCAATTAATTTAATTTATCAAATTAATGTGCAAAAAGTGTAAAATTGTAATGTCAACATGGGTTATAATCATTTGTTGAACTCATACAAGAAAATTAGTTGTTTTTATGTTAAGTTGTAAGGAATTATTACACATTTTCTGACTACTGTCTTATTTGTATGTTTTTAGAGCTCATGCCGGCAATATCTTGTTGATTTCAAAATTGGGCTCACAGATATATGTGATTATGTGTTTTACTCCAGGCTATTTAAGGGCTGGACACAGTGACACTCCTATATTCGAGCCTGCATTGCAACTTATTAAGGCTAGCTCTCCCTCAACCTATTATGTTCGATCTTTCTTCAAGTTCCATCAAGCCCTTCTTGAGTTGTAGAAAATCAGATTTTTTTATTTATAAATTTGCCTCATTTAGTCACAAAACTAACTAATGTGACAAATTTTAGCTAAAGTAATATAAACCTGTGCTTTCTAAGTTTTTGTTGGTGCAAATGTAATGAATTTTATTATTACTTGACTGTGTATGTATGGTACAAAATGGTTGATCGTGAGTATTGTAATGGTAAACAGTATTTATTAGATATATTGTTATTATATCTCTGAATGTATAAATATATAAATAAAAAGATGTTTTTTATTTATTTATTTATTTAATAGGTACACACAACAGAATTACAACAAATACATAATAAACAAAAAAAACCATCAGCTAAATACAAGATAGGCTGCAACTCCACGAGGGTGTGTACTCAGCATGTTTAGCATAAATTAAGAACTATGAAAATACAAAAATAATAGCGATTTTAAAACTATCTTTAGGTAATGTAGTATTATAAAAGAAAAAGACAGAGAAAATATATACTTGGACAAATAGAAGTGAATAATTATGGTAATAATATTAAGATTTTTTTTTTTTTTATTTAAAGTAATTAAGGCATTTATATAAACTAGATTTCCATTTACAAACAGATGAACTGTGGATGTCAGGTACTTCACTGATTTCAAGTAGTAGTGCATTGTATTGACGACAAATTCTATAGATAAGGTTATGGAAGGACACGTTATTATTGCAGAACGGAATGATAAAAGGCTGATTATGTCTTGATTGACCGATTGGGAACCCTTAGATGAATATCCGACAAGAGGGTAGTAGAAATTGTGCCATCGAGTATTTTGTATAAAGTCGTTAGGCCATGCAATTTGCGACGACTCTCGAGGCTCAGTAACTTGAAGTGAGATAGCCTTTCCTCATATGTAGTCAGCTCCCTTTTTGGACCAAACCTAATCGTCAATACGCGAAGAAGACGTCTTTGAATAGACTCAAGCATATCAGTATATGTATTATATTGAGGTGACCAGACAATGTAGGCGTTCTCGATTTGGCTCAGGATTAGCGACTTATAGAGTAACAGTAAACTATTTGGTGACTTGAATTCTTTAGTAGCTCTACATATGAAGCCAGATAGCTTATTACATTTCGTGGCTATTGCTTCATAGTGATATTTAAATGTTAGTTTCGAGTCATAAGCAACACCTAGATCCCGTAAAACAAACTTCCGTTCAAGTGGAAAGATATAATGGAGCATTTTTTTATACTCAAACTCATAGGTACTATTAGCACTACACCAATCGAGTAGAGTATCAAGATCCAATTGTAGGTCAATACAGTCATTAACAGTTTTAATTCGACTAAAAATTTTAAGGTCATCCGCATAAAGTAGGGACACATTTCTTAGCCTAGGGATCAGATCAAGAATATATATATATAATAAACATCATTGGGCCGAGATGGGATCCCTGTGGGACGCCGGATATGATAGAGACTCGTCGTGAGTATAATCCCTTTAGAGCTACTAATTGACTACGATTGGATATATAAGATTTTATCCAACGTAAGAGGCAACCATGCAGACCCATAGTCTCCAATATACAGGCCAATATTCTATGATTTACTCTATCAAAAGCCTTTTGGAAGTCAGTATAGACAGAGTCAACTTGACCATGATCGTTGAAAGCTCTACAAATAAAGTCTGTATACTCCATCAAGTTACTGGCGGTTGACCTTCCTTTTAAGAAACCGTGTTGCTTCTGAGTGATATGCGGGATAAAGTGGTGGTATAGGTGGTCGTAAACTAAGGACTCTAATATTTTGGCAAAACTGGATAAGATGCTTTAGGCCTATAATTAGTACAGTCGCTAGGGTCACCCGATTTGTGTATTGGTATGATGTGTGTTTCTTTCCAAACATGAGGAAAAACACCAGTTTGTAAAGATTTGTTAAAAATCAAGTAAAAAGGGTCTATCAGAACCTCTGAGCAATGCTTAATAAAGTAGTGAGGAATGCCGTCTGGCCCAGCTCCTTTGTTGGGATCCAATGCATTGAGTTTCTTTAAAATATCCTCTTTAGATATGTGCACTGAAAATAAAGGATAATAAATAGTAGGCTGACTTGATAAAGAATCGTTCATGTGCCTATCTGGTTCAAAAACTGATGAAAAATACTCGGAGAAGAGTTCGGCTGCGGCTTCACCACCAGTTGCAATTTTGTCACCAAACTTACTAGTCTCGGGGATTGACGGTCCAAGTCTTTTACTTTTAATATAAGAAAATAATAGTTTGGTTGAATTATTAAGCAACTCTTCCATACTTAAAAGGAATGAGTTATAACAAGTCTTAATCAGAGCCTTGGACCTAGAGCGTAATAACCGAAACTCGGCGAAGTCCCTCGGATTATTGGTTTTTTTATATTTTTTATGATTACGATTTTTCTCTTCTATACAGGCTTTCAAAATTCTGAAAACCAGATAGGATAGTTCAATCGACCAATTCGCTTATATTTTGTGTTTCTTTTTATTGTGTCGTTAAGTATTTCATAAAAACATTTAACACTCAAGTTGACATCACTGTGGCTTAAAATACTGTCCCATGTGTTATTATTAAGTTGTAGTATACAACTTTTTGTGTCACATTTACGAAAGTTAGGCACCATAATAGATTTGTTTTGTATATTTTTAATATTGGATTCAATAGACACATCAATCTCAATGGCTGGGTCGTGTCGGTCGGGCACACATAATGGGGAACTCTCAGATAAAGTTACGTCTGTCAGATCTATCATTAAAAGGTCAAGAGTACGATTATTTGAATTGCGAACATAATTATATTGCTACTGGCCACACACCTCCAGTAGTTCAATAAGTAGCGAAGATTTGGTATCGTAGGCTTTACTAGGGCACAGACGAGGAAGGGAAATGTTATCGCACGACCATGTAATACCAGGCACATTAAAATCACCGAGAATAATAGTTTTAGAATTGTTTAGATTTAAGAGCGTATTACAACAATTATCATAAAAAGCGACATTGAGTGACATTCAGATCGGGAGGTACAAGGTATATATTTAAGTTAAATCCACGAGGTCCTCGGTTCTCTCGTACTGTTATACATATATCCTTTAATGAGCTTTCAAGTTCGGGATGTCTAATTGCAAATAGATTTTTCTTAAGTGCTAACAGAACACCCTCACCGGATTGCTTTGACAAACAAGTAGATTCGCGGTCTCTACGAAATACGCTATACCTGTCATCCACAAATTCACTATTAGAGAAAGAGCTATATGTCAGATAGAGCATTGTTTACTTCGTCATATAAAACTTGGCTTCATTTCACTTTGAATATAAGTGAAGTGTCATCCGCAAACAATACCACCTTGTGTTTTTTTTCTACAAGGTTAGGTAGATCATTTATATAAATTAGGAAGAGGAAGGGTCCAAGAATAGACCCTTGTGGTACCCCCATACCGAGAGGAGTCCCAGGAGATCTCCTACCATTCACCTCGACCCTCTGAATCCTATTATTTAAATATGAGATCAGAAGATCGAGTGCAGATCCTCTTATACCATAGTGGCATAGCTTCCTGACCAGCGTTGAATGTTGAACACAATCAAAAGCCTTAGATAAATCACAGAAGATACCAAGTGCATTCTGTGATTCCTCCCAGGCCTCAAAAATATTCCTGATGAGTTCAACACCTGCATCCGTAGTCGAGCGTCCCCTAGTAAAGCCAAATTGTTTTATATGAAGTAACTTATAAGTGTTAAAGTGAGTAAGCATTTGGCTTAAAATAATTTTTTCAAAAATTTTACTAAGGGTCGGCAACACCGAAACAGGGCGATAGTTATTCGGGTCAGAAGTGAGTCCCGATTTAAATATTGGTGTAATTTTACTATACTTCAGAAGGTCAGGAAACACGCCATGTTCAATACAGCTATTAAAAACTAGTGCTAGATATGGTGCTATGACGTCAATAACAGAACTTATTATTTTTACAGATATGCCCCATATATCAGCAGTTTTTTTCATTTCTAAGGATCTGAAAGTTTTAATTATTTCTGCTGGGCTAACAACACTGAATTTGTTTACATTCCTTAACATTTTCCAAAAGAAGTGACTCGGCAACACTGGTGGAGGAGACAAAGGTGCTTGAGATGGAAACTGGAATGTCAGAAAAAAATTTCTCAAAAGCAGAAGCTACTTCCTGCTCAGAGTGGATTTTTGTATTGTTTATTATTAGATTATATTCAAACTTGCAGTCTTTCGCTCTTCCAGATTCCCAGTTAATAACTTTCCAAGTCATTTTTATTTTATTTGAAGCATTTTTAATTATTTCTCTAATATGCATTGACTCAGCAAGTACATACTTTCTTAAATAATTTTGAATAATTTTTCACATATACAAGGAAAGATGCATCATGATTACATGATGATCTCTCACTATATAGTTCATATAACCGTTGTCTGCTCCTATGAATACCAGCTGTTGCCCAGTTGTTAAAGGACAAGAGACCACCCGAGTTGACTGTCTTTGAAGAAAATATAGAAGCAAACTCTGTTTTAATTATTTTAAATAACTTACCATACATCTCATTTGGAGTACTGTTATAATTCAAATACAAGTTTGAGAGTTTTTCTGAAACATTGCCTCTATATTTCTCCATTCGCCTATTGTTTACCGGAACAAACATAAACTTTTTAGTTGAAGTACATTTGTTCCCTTCAATATTAAAAGAGGCTAATTGACCAAAGTGGTCTGAGCTCAGTTTACTAATTATTGATTGAGAAATAGGTTTATAATTAGTAAAAATATTATCAATACAGCTTTTAGAGGTGCTGGTTACTCTAGTAGGTTCTAAGAAAATATTTGATAAATTATATGATTTAAACAAAGATTTGAATCTAATACTTGTGGTGGATTTTTCTAATAAGTTAATATTAAAGTCACCACAAATCATAATAAACACAGGGTTCGTGTACCCCGTGTACCAAATGCGGTACATCGGGACTGCTGACGTGTTAAAAACCTGAATAGGAATAATAGTCATAATAACATGCTTCAATTTAACATTGGTGTTTTATACATTGAAATAATACGTTAGCTTTAATATTTTTCAACTCTTAGAACCGTCGGTGGCACAATAGATAGAGCTGTTCTCCCAAGGTGCCCCCGGTTCGATCATCGCTCACTTACAAGAGGGTATCAAATAATATGTCCTCGATTAAAGGTTGGTAAGGGCCGTAAAAACGGCAAGAGATATATGGTAATAAAATAGAATCTTGTCATTATTTGTGTCTAGTAAATTTCCAATCAGTGGAATACAGAATTCGTTTACATAATATTATAAAATATAGGGTCGGTGTGGGAACAGCAAGTCAAGTGTACACAAGTGGAGACGGTGTCAGTCAAGGTAGACTTGTAACTACATACATAGTTATAGGTGACATGTGCTTGAGTCGTGAGGAGGCGAGAGCGGCGCACCGGCGGGGGGACACCGATTCCAAAACTAACACTACTTTAGGTAGTCTAATAATTTTCATTTCATATAAATTAGGAGACTAACTTTTATCGAATTTATTAAAAACGCCAATTTTATGAAATATGAAGATTTTATTATATACAGAATCATACATTTAACACATCCAAAATGTCATAGTTGTTTTATATATATTACATTAATTAAAATCAGATTGAGTTTATTATATTGAGCTTGGAAAAATAGACACTAATACAAAACATACAGAGCTCACAAATAAACGCTGTTTGCGTGAATTATGTAATATAACAGTTGCGTTTTCCCCAACAGAGGGTAAAAGCTACATACACGCATCTAAAAGACAAGTATCTATCCATCTAATAATGAAATAAATCAACTGAAGGAACACTAAAATCACATTTAGAAATATTTACCACCTAAAATAGTTTTAGGATATTAAAATTAGACTCCGAAGAATATATTATATGCTGCATATCAAGTCAACTATGTTGCAAGAAGATACGACGTTACTAACGGAAACATACCTAACACTAAACTTCTTGATGCCAATATTTAAATTGGTATCGACTGTGTAAGAGTATATTACCTATTACACAGTAATCCATCATTGTAAGACGGTTGCAGTTATAAGCTTTATCATTGACAAAGAAAATAGTATGGTCTGAGGAATCCCCCAACAAAGTCGACTTCTAGAGTCAAAGCGAATCAGTTAATATATTGTTTTATTAGCTTAGAGAACACTTATTATTATAGAAATTTTTCGTGCTTGTACTTAGTTAATGATTGATGCATTAATGTTTGTACAAAATATGTAACATCGTGTTGTAAAGTACCGTACAGAAGGACTACCATCAACTTTTAATTAGCGATTCAATTCCGATGCAGTTCGGTTTAGGTACCTAAACTGAATGGCGTTAGAATAGCTTATGGAAGAATGAACAAAATATATTTTGTCTGTCGTTCGCGATGTGAGAAAGATGCCTCTCTACAGTTGTTGCATAAGTCTGTCTCCCTTACTCGAACCAAATGCGCTGCGTTTCCAAACCTAAATGTTATGATTTTAGCAGTTTTTTTGCGTAGAAATTACTACAAATACATTTTAAAATTGTACTTTATAGTATCCAATTACAAACAATTAAGCCCTTTTTAGTACTTGTAATCTATACTAATATTATAAAGCTGCAGTGTTTGTTTGTTTGTTTGAACGCGCTAATCTCTGGTACTACTGGTCCGATTTGAATGATTCTTTCAGTGTTGGGTAGTCCATTTATCGAGGAAGGCTATGTTTTTTTTTTCAAAATTAGGGATCCGTAATAAAATTGCCATTTTATAACACAAGGTGTAAAATCGAAAACCTACTTTTGCGTGCGCTGCACAAACTATTGACAATAGAACAAAATGATGTACAGGCTATAATTACTTACTTATTATTACATATAAAACTATCGCGTGAATCATACTTTATATGGCAATACAACGTTTGCGGGGTCAGCTAGTAGATATATAAGTATATAGTTCTGTCAATTACGAATTAAAGGTTTGCTTTGGTGTTTTCGTAAAAATAAACCGATTAAAACAAGTTATGAACGCACCTGCATTCATGTTTTTTTTTATGAAATCAAGGGACGAGACGAGCAGGTCGTTCGGATGATGGTAATTGATACGCCCTGTGTGCCGCTCAGGATCCTTGAAATACACCAAAAATTCTGAGCGGCACTACAGCTGCGCTCGTCACCTTGAGACATAAGATGTTAAGTCTCATTTTCCCAGTAATTTCACTAGCTACGGCACCCTTAAAAGACCGAAACACAGCAATGCTTACGCAATACTGCTTGACGTCAGAAATAGGCGCCGTTGTGGTACCCATAATCTAGCTGGCATCCTGTGCAAAGGAGCCTCCCACTGGTAATGGTGGTTTGATTTGACAGGAGCACAGAGTACATTTTTTTAATTCGTTCTTGCGAACAGGCTAAAGTCAGGGGCCTTTCTGCCTTCTCTTTAATATTATCGGTATTTATTTTGCAAAAAAGTCCAATAAAGTATTCTCATCTCATCTTTCATCAATAAAATTTTCCTTTTCTATGTTTTAATTTTTTTTTAAAGTTTTTAACAACACGATTCACTTTCCGCTAAGATGATAGCAACTTTTTTTGACACATAAGTTATCTAGTTTAGGTTGAAATATTACCTCATGGTACGAATGAATGTACGAACTAAAACAGTTTGCGATTCAATTTCCTACTTGATTTGAAGTCAACCTAAACTGGATAGCTCTTATGACGTCATCGTTTGAAATAGCGAAACAGGTCAGTTTAGGACGCCAATTGAATCGCAATAACAGTTCATGGTAGGACCGCAGGTCGCAGGATAGGATAGCCTTTGTGATGTGAGCTTGGTCCGCTCCCGAACGACTTTAAGGTCATTAGAATCACCCATCACCTGACTCGCACCACTATGATTTCTTCATAATCAATGCGAAAAATAGTAAGTGGATTGGTTAAGGAGTTCATTAAAGCCCGTGTTTATTTGTATTTAAGGATTATTTTTAAAACAATCTAATTTAAAACCTAAGATAGTCTGTGGAACTGGTATAGTATTTTTTTTATTTTACCACAGCAGTCACAGACCTCTACTATATACCACTGGACTGGCGGCTGTCAAAGTCCTTTTGTGCCTGTTTGATATTCGCCATTTTGGCGCTGTTTGCCATGTAGCGAGAGTCTGCAGTACTAAAACTAATGATGACATCCTCAGCAAACATCGATAGATGGTGGGAAACTATTTAGAAAAAAAATGTGTACTTTATTACGTTAATAATTCATGCAGTATAAATAACACGGAAAACAAACGAAATTAATTCAAAATGCAAAAATACTTCAGAGTATTGTACGTTCCTTCCCAGCCATTTGTATGATACGTCAAAATTAGTTTTCTGGACGCTCGCGAGTGGCGCTTCAAATGGGCACAAAAAATTTGCTGTCAAACATGTGGAACATACCTGTCCAGTGGAATTTATGAAGGTGAGTGACAGCAGTTAAGACATGTGATCAAACAACTTCCTTTTTTTAGAGAAACCACCTCACGAAGTTGCTATTTTAAAATTTCATCATCGACCGCATCAAATCTTCACATTGAATCTGGCACAGGATCATTCATCATCTACGACAGCCATGACCTAGATATTTAAAACGTTACAACTGAACAAATACAATCATTATGTACTCTAAAACTTTTCTTATAAAGGCTATATAATTAAAGTTATTTAATGTGTGTCATCAATAACCACTACCGGCGCTCCTGTTTCCTCCAGCACCACCGTGGGAACAGTGTTTCCTGAAGTTTGATCCCGGGGAAGCAAGGAGATGGTTTCGACGACGACGGCTTGTCCTGTCGGCACCATCATCTATAAACAGTTCACATCTTTAGTTTTTGTGCACGAAGTTAAGACCAGAGCCATATGAGTTATAAATACAATTACTAGGGGGTCAATTTCTTTCTTCTGTCGCTAAATATCTTCAACGCTCGCTTGATGTTAAGTGGCTAAAAATATGTAAGTGTTGCCACAAATACTTGTTACTTAGACAATTTATACGTCTAGATATACTCAAAAGCTGTGAAAGTGGTGAACTGTTAGCCACTATGTTTAGAACACAAACTAAAACAAAGAGACTGACGTACCGCGACTGTAAGACGTGGCTGTCATGCACACCAAAGTAATAAACTTGGCTTGTTGTCTTGCGTTGCCTCACAGCTCTAGCTAGACGTATAATTTATTTTAAACTTGCTATTAAATTTTAATTTTGAAAGGCAGCCATTAAAATTTAATCTTTTAATTTGAAATTATTTATTTGGCTACTATTTCCCACTTAAATGCCATAATAATACAGTCAGATAATTAATACATAAATAACATAAAAATAAGTACATAAATTATTAAACTTATTGAATTTTAAATTATGATTAATAACAAATGCCCCATATTCCTGAGTCCCTGTGTGACCGTGCAGTTTACAACAGCAGTTTATAAAAACACAGTCGAGCTGACTTCTTTCGCATTATTGTATAGAAACAGTCAACACGGGCTTCGGCAAACATCGCTGAGGCGCTGCAATAGCGAGGGAGCCTCAACAGCATCCTGAAAGCATTGTTGTACTGGACTCGAAGGGCGATGTACCATCTTTGCGTATAGTCAGTCCACAGGCTACAGGTGCAGTAGGCCATAAAAAGAGTAATCTTAACATCTGAAGAGCACCTTGCAAACCTACGGATGACCATATTAGCTCTTACCGACATCGCCCTTCGTTCCCGCTCAACAGCTGCGTCATCCCTCAGGGAAGGTGTTACTAAATTGCCAAGATATTTAAACAGATCAACCGTTTCTAACGGTATTCCATTTAACCTTATAGATGGCATTTCTGTTACTTTTCTAGGCCTTCGCTGAAAGACCATGCTTTTGCTCTTTTTAACATTATTAATCAGCCCGTGTTCGGCTGCATAGCCCGCGTAGCTTATGTTATTGAAACATACATCGTCTATGTGACAACAGACATGCTGTTAGCTGAGCGCCTCCATCATACCATTTACATAAAGTTTAAAATGAAGGGCGAGCTCAACCCCCTCTGCCTTACCCCGCATTCCTATCTGTACGAATCAGTCATGGTGCCCGCCCTTTTGACATTATTCAACTGGTTCCCATACCAATACTTAAAGATGTTAATAATCTCATTAGGAATATTGGATGCTCTCATCTTTTCCCATAGGATGTCATATGAGACCAAATCGAAGGCCTTGGAAAGGTCAAGGAGGCAAGCGTAAGCCGATGTATTTCTACCCGTATAGTATTTGACAGCACTCTTCAAGCACAATATCGCAGTTTCCGTGGAAAGTCCCTGCCGAAAACCAAACTGGTTATCATGCAACTACAAGTATCTATTTAATTGAGCATTTACAATGCTTTCAAATACTTTAGCTATTATAGTAGCTAATCTTTAGCTATAGGCCTATAGTTATTTATATCTGATAAATTTCCACTTTTGTTTTTCACTACAGGTTCTACAATAGTCTTCATCATGTCCGTTGGTAGGTATGAGTGGGAAATACACAAGTTGTACAGCATGGCCAGCACCCTGTACATATGAGGTCCAGCGTGCTGAACATGCTCCACACTCAGCCCATCATGGCCAGGGGATTTACCCTTGGTGATCGAATTAATTGCTTTTAATACATCCTTAGCCATAATTCTAGTATTTATACACTCCCCACCCACCCGAACTGATGGCTGGAACAGTGACGGTCCTATTGGTGAGGTCACAACAAAATTATCTTTGAACTTATCAGCAATTAATTTGGGATCATTTGTACCATCCACAGTCACAAGAAGACCAGGCTGACCTATCAACTGATTTGTGTGCTTCCAAAAACCTCTGAAATCCTTCGCGTGCTTAGATGCGAGTACGACCATTTTTAATTGATCTTGATGTTTTTGACACCACCTTAATCTTGATTTAAAAATTCTCCTACTATTGCACGTCTTTTGATATATACTTCTTACGGAAGGACTCTCCGACCACAACCATTCCTGAAAACACGTCTTCGCCTCCCTGTGACTGTCACTAACGTGTTAATTCCAACCTATTATTGTTTTTTGCTTACGGATACACTGCTCACGCCTACTTCCCTGCCCCGCCACTGCCGCCTGTGATAACGCGAGAACAATGTCCGAATACAGTTTGTCTATAAGCTGTGAGCAGGATTGTTGCAATACCGATCCGCACATTTTTCAAAATCGTTGTAAAAATCGATATGTCGCAGTCGTTTATGACATTCACTACTGTAAAGTGAGATTTGGTGAGCTGATTCATCTCGCCACCTGACTTTATTTATACTTTTATTAAAAGTTAGTGTTAAAGGAGTCAAGCATTTCAACTCACACTCCCAAATAAGTGGAAAATGGTCAGACCACACTACGTCATATTTGACATACACATTGCACACAGAGATAGTAACGGCTTGTGTAACAACACAATGATCAAGCCATCGCTTCGACCCACATATATGATCTATATAGGTAAATGTATTCGACGCCAAGCCCATCTTATACACGTCAATGGGTACCCTTTTGAAGTCGTCACATAAAATATTCAATTCATTAAAAAATAATTCACCGGGATGAGCATTAAAATCCTCTGTAACAAAAATAGGTTCGCTTTCATAGTCATTTGAAATAGCACTTACAGTCGCCATGCAATCTGTTTATTTACCGGCATATACACACAGGCCACAATAAACGGAGACGCGGCCGTTTCGATGCGAATAGCACGCACTCGCGGATTATCACAATCTATCATTGTACGACGTACGGTATTTTACTATGGGGTCATGCTGCTGACATTGATATAGTGTTTGCTCTGCAAAAGAGAGCTGTTCGTGCTATATATCAGCTTGGTTAAGGACAGTCTCTCAAAGAAAAATTTAAAGAAATAAATATTATGACTGTTCATTCTCAGTACATTTATGAAAATTTAATATACGTTGACAAAAATCGTCACCTTTTTGCTCTTAATAGTGATTTTCATTATTATAACACTAGAAATAAGGGATTGCTTGTAACTAATTCTAGTAGGCTTCATAACGATTACGATCGAGTACGTCCATAATACATAATAGCTTTAAGGGTAAATGTATACACTTCTATAATAAAGTCCCAGCCACTGTTCAAGCATTATCTATAAATGAATTTAAATGTTTTATAAAAAAATGGCTCTGTCGTAAATCCTATTACTCCACTGTTGAATATCTAAATGATCGGACAGCCCGGGACTAGATTGTGATTATTTTATAGCGATAGAAATGACTGTACAATATTGTATATTTTTATTGAAAAGAGCGCAAAAAAAGAATGCTGGGAGAGTTTCTTGCGCCGCTTCTTCTCTCTCAGAGCGCCATTTGTTTCCGAAGCGGTAGTAGTATCTAGTATTTATTAGAAATCACATCAAAAAGAATTCTAAAGGAATAAATTTTCAGAAAATAAATGCCTTTTAACACAAGGAAACACATTCGTATTCCAGAGCAATGCATTCCTCCATATTTTTCTCCCCCGCAATAACCCAGCGGACGTGTCTACAGCTGATGTCCCCGTGCTGCTAAACCTGCTGTCTATGCTGTTTAGAAACCTTAACTCGTCCTGAGCCAACCAGGTTTCCTGTATTGCTATCACGACACAACGTCACATAAACGTCGAATATAGTTCACCGCATTCTTTACGTTTTTACAATTATAGATAGCAAACTTATAGGTATACTACTAGGTAGCTAGCTAGGTATACTATCCATTGTTAGTAGGCAAAGAGCCGGATGCCGCCGACACTGCGTCAGATCGCCGATTTTTGTAGTGTACAAACCGTCTAAAATTATTCCTTCAGGCCATATTTTCTCATCTAAGAAAAGAGTAACTTTGTTTTCAGGCACGAAGAATTTATAAGCCTTATGATGTAACATATATTAGTTATAAAAGTAGGTTCCTTCTTATCTGCCACCTTAAACGACGAAGCCTCCGCCTTTCCTCTTTCCCCCAAATACCTATACTTTGGTTTACTTTTACGTTTGTACAATGTTTTCCATTCATTACCTACAGTATCGTTTGTTTTAGGCTTGTTTGGTACCTGTGAAATCCTTGGGCTCTCATCTTTTGGGGAAAATGATGTGGGGCGCACCTCCTCTCCGCGGTGATCGCTAACCGCCACCTTTACATCCACCGCCGACACGGCAGGTGCGGCCATAACAACGTTCGATAACTCATCATTATACAGAACTCGAGATCGCGGCTCACACACCATGTCACACTTATCTGCCATTATCGATGCATTACATTGCGTATTAACCTTTTGCAAGTCCTGTAAAGCATCATGTTCGTCAACGGAAGTGTTAGGACTCAATGTAAGCCCGACAGGTCCACTCGACATATTCCAAGCCCCCGCTTCATGTCGATTTCAAAGCTGGAGGAAGTGAGGCGAATTTCATATAATGTACATCATCTCTTAATTCTTCAAACTTAAGCATAGTCATATATGTAGATTTAATTTCGGCAATATCTGAACTTAATTTAGTGATGTCTTTTAACAGTTTTGTGAAATCGAGATGATCAAATAAAATCGGAGGTAATTTTTCGAGCTCCCGCGCCACAAACACTGGAATTACTTCAGGATCCAATCTTTTAAAGACACTGATTATATGGTCGACGTCTTCTCTTCTTTTCTATTCTCCGCTGCTCCAACGGCAAAGATTCGAACAATAGGGTTTTAGATTTACTAATTTCACTGCTCGTGAACCATGACACACATGTTCTTTTCAACGTGTCTTCATCAATCACTGATATGTTATTTTGAACATACGAGAGCAGCACATTGATTACAATATTACACTTTACTGTATTCATTTTATTCTGTTACCGAAATTCGCCGACGCACACCAGCGCACTAAAAAAAACAACACACCACCGACCAGGGGGGTGCAACTTCCCTACATTGGCTCATGAAAAAAATTTGCATTGAAAGTGCTGCCACCTATTCTATTAGGTACGCTGCAACTTCACCACGATGGCAATAATTTAACATACATGATAGATGGAGCTAGTGATAGCAAAAAACTCACTTAACTTACTTATTAAAGACTTGACTATCGTGTTGTAATCATTGCATGACTCTCCTTATTTAAAGGTGACTGCTGAACTCAATAAACGAATAATAATCTCCACCCACACAAAACAAACATCAATATGCATTAAATACGGTCTACAACAATAGTGAAAAGTAAAAACTATAAACATAATTAGCGCCATCTAGCGACGGTACGCTACGAGCGAAAAAATAACGCAGCGCCATAGTGTATTATCTATGCCACCGACCGGCGCGCGAGTGACTAAATTAAAGACATGGGTCGTAAACAGAAAAGTCGTGTTGCCCACCAGTTACATTCTCAGAATATAATTTATATTTGTACGTTCGATTCCCGCATTGTTTATAAGATTATGTTTTCAAATTTTATTTGTGTTTTAGTGAATAGTAAAAAAAAATGCTTTACCACTGATTGTCGTAATGTCGGAGGATTCAAGGTTGTCAGATCAACAGTCGCTATTGGCTGGGTCGGAGGATCTGAAAAAATATTCTCGTATAAATGATATATGATAATTATAGTTCCCGCCGAGTTTAACAATAGGAGGCTTTTTGGACAAGATGCCGGCTAGACTCTGGGTTGCATCATATTACCTGTTATAGTTAAAATTTAAGTCAAAATTAACGTTAACAGTGACGCTGAGTTTACCATAAACTACAGAATGTGTTGCACTATCGTATTCCTTTTCATAGTTAAAATGAAAAAGTGAAATCAAGTGAATATACTTATGTGAATCTTTTGACAGGTCGCTATTTTTTTTAATGAAAATAAGGGACGAGATGTGCAGGACGTTCAGCAGATGGTAATTGATACGCTCTGCCCATTACAATGCACTGCCGCTCAGGATTCTTGTAAATCCCCAAAAATATTGAGCGGCACTACAATTGCGCTCGTCACTTTGAGACATAAGATGTTTAGTCTCATTTGTCCAATAATTTTACTAGCTACGGCGCCCTTTAGACCGAAACACAATAAAGTTTACACATGATGCTTCACGGCAGAAATAGGCGCCGCTGTGGTACCGGCTAGTTAGTTGGGATCCCGTGCAAAGGAGCCTCCCACTTGTAAATGGTATTTAGCTATTTAACATTAACAATAGCCTTAACCGGTAAAGATTACACGGCTGCGGTTAACAGTTAAAGTTATGACTTCATCTAAAATATTTCAAAATGGTGCAAAAACATTTTTTGCTATACCGGTACCATAACATGGAGGACACCGGAGACAAGAGTGAATAATAGTATTTTCTTTCTATAACGCGAGTGTTATAAATAAAACACTATTTGAAGGATTGAAACACATGTTATTGTAACTGTGTTTTCACATTATACAAATAATAAAAATATATAAAAATAAGTCGTACTCGTAGTCACACTGGTGTGACCACACCAGTTTTTTTTTCCTCGTTGTCACACCAAGGGTTTTACTACATCCTGTTGGTAAGTGATGTGTCAATTTCTATTCTCATGATCTCGACATTCTCGATAGTTTAGATAACGAATGACTATGGACGGAAAATGTTTTTTTCCTCCTCTTCACACCACGGGTTTTACTGCACCTTAATTACAGTAGTATTTCCGTAAAATGGCCTAAACATATATTAAAAGGTTTCGTTTGCGTATTAATAATCGATTTATCTTTTTAATTTTTTTCTATTTCCTTGGGCTTTTTTCTTTGTCAATGTCCACGTCCTCTTTTAAGACAGTTAATAGTTTATTATAAAATAGAAATTGAAACATCAATAATAATATCAATTACCAACAGGGTGTGGTAAGACCCTTGGTGTGACGACGAGGAAAAAAAATTACTCGTAGCCACACTGGTATGACACACGTGTGTTTTCACATTAGATTTTGCGTAAATGTTAAATTTTTATTATTATTTTAGTTAACTCGACGTTTCAAGATTCAGCGTGGGAACGAGATCTGGAGAGGTCTTGAAATGTCGGGTTAGTGAAAATAATAATAATAAAAATGTAACTTAACGCAAAATCGAATGTAAAGGTGGATTAATAAAAAAATTATCTATATATATAAGAGATTTCCACGTATATAGTCACTCATCACGATATCTCTGGAACCATAAGGCGTAGAGACTTCAAATTTGGTAGGAATACTCCTTTCGTCGAGTAGAGGTCAGCTAACAACGCATTTTACGATAATCCACCCACCATATTTTTTTTATTATGAACAGAACAACGTCTGTCGGGTCAGCTAGTATGTAATAAATAAATAATTATTATGTGGCCCTTACTAAAAGTCGACGTCAGAGCTGTTTGGATCGAGATATTCATCGAAGTCGAAGTCGCCGTTCTCGTAGTCGTTGTACCACCATCTCCCGTACCCGTCGTACCCCTCGTCGTCCTCCCGCTCCTCCTGTTCCTCCGTGCTGAGGTAGTCGAGCTCGTTCCAGTCTTCTTCCTCTTCGGAGTATTCTCCTCTACAGTTAAAAAAAAATATGTTGCTAATAGTTTTGCACATTACATTTAGTAATAGTTTTGCACATCACATTTAAAAGTACGTTCTTTAAATGTAAAAGTACGTTATTCAAAAGAATTGTTAAAAAACGTTTGTGTGGTAAATGTTACTATAACATAAATTAAATTCTAATGATACCACAGATTGGGAATGGAGCGACCGCCCTCAGGCTATTAAATAATAAGTTTAATTGTACAATGTTACTTTGTAAATGTTACTTTAATTGTAAAACATATTTTTGATGAAAAAAAAGCCCGCTGAGTTTGTTGCGCCCATTCTTCTCAGGCCTGAGGCATTCATTTTGGAATAGGTGGTAGTTTTTTGACTTTCAATAAGTGATTTCACATCCTATTTTGAATAAAAATATTTGAATTTGAATTACACGTGAATGTTATTTCGAAGTAAAACTTCTTTAGTCGCGATTTTGAGTGAGTGTTACTTCCGTCAAAAAATGTTGTGGAATGAGCTTCCATGTGCGGTGTTTCCGGGACGATACGACATGGGTATCTTCAAAAAAAGCGCGTGCACCTTCCTTAAAGGACGGCAACGCTCCTGTGATTCCTCTGTGGGCGGGAGGGTGATCACTTAACAAACGAGTGTACGCGTCACCTGACACTTACACTCGTTTGTCATCCTTTTCCATAAAAAAAAAGAAAAAATCAATTGAAAAAACTTATTGATTTAAAAAAAGGAAATGTTTCATTATTCTCAGTAATATTATTGAAAATAAAATAAAGTTTATTTATTTATTTATTACTACATAATAAATAATATTCAATACCAACGTTATATTGACATGTGCTTATAATCCAACCAATCAATTTTTTATCCTCAATTATTTTATTTAATGAGTGAATAATGTTAAAATATGAAAGTGGCATTAATGAATTTTATAAAGAACTAGTGGACCCAACAGACGTTGTCCTTTACACACGTCTTAAATTTGAAAAATCGGTCCAGCCGTTAGGAAGAGATCACTAACATACACATAAGCAGGAGAATTATATTATATGGACGGAATTGAGAATCTAAACCAATCTTAAATTCACTGAAACAAACAAAAATATCATCAAAATGGGTCCAGCCGTTTAGGAGGTAGTTCAAATGTAAATCTAAACCATCCTCGAATCCCCTTGAACTCACACAAAAAATTTCATCAAAATCGGTCCAGCCGTCTAGGAGGAGTTCAGTGACATACACACGCACACAAGAAATATATATATAAAGATATAAAATGAAATATTAATCTTTTAAATGAAATGGCGGAATCCCAGGAACATTTTACCCCTTCAACAATAATTAATAATATAAATGATTTGAGTTTTCTTTAGTGTTAATTCCGCCAATATTTGTCTTTAAACAATTCGACACGTGTTTCGCTTCTACACGAGGCATCCTCAGGACGTGTTGTCTCGCCAAAATCTGGCACGAGACTCTGGCACGTGTCGAATTGTTTAAAGACAAATATTGGCGGAATTAACACTAAAGAAAAGTCAAATCATGTGTATAATTATGGATTTTCACAATGTAACGCGTACTGCAAAATTTTTCAATAATCAATCATTAAAGAGAAAATCAAGAACCTGATAAAGACGTGAGTAAAGACTGTAAAAAACGTTAAGTGTTTATTTTTTAACTAGCTGACCCGGCAAACGTTGTTTTGCCATATAAAGTATAATTCACGCGATAGTTTTATAAGTAATAATAAGTAAATAATTATAGCCTGTACATCATTTTGTTCTATTGTCAATAGTTTTTGCAGCGCACGCAAAAATAGGTTTTCGATTTTACACCTTGTGTTACAAAATAGCAATTTTATTACGGATCCCTAATTTTGAAAAGAAAAAAACATCAAAAAGAATCATTCAAATCGGACCAGTAGTACCAGAGATTAGCGCGTTTAAACAAACAAACAAACACTATAGCTTTATAATATTAGTATAGATGAGTAATATAAAATCATATTCTTTTTAAAATCTCACAGGGTACAAATTAGAATTATAATGGAAATTCAGCCAGTTAGCTAACAAGTCTAACAGAGCTCCTAGCTTTTTAATTAAAGAAAATTTATTGAAGTAGGCGTTACTTTGCGGAAATCCATAATTATACAAATGATTTGAGTTTTCTTTAGTGTTAGAGACTGAAGTCTCGTGCCAGATTTTGGCGAGACAACACGTCCTGTGAATGCCTCGTGTAGAGGCGAAACACGTGTCGAATTGTTTAAAGACAAATATTGGCGGATTTAACACTAAAGAAAACTCAAATTATTTGTATCTTTAATTAAAAATAATGTAATGAATTATAAACCAATATTATTATATATATTTAATGATTCACAGTAATTCTTCGTGTCTTTAAACGTTTTAAGATTAATCATTAACTAAATGTATATATTATATTTATGTATCTGTTAATTATTCCTAAACTTATTTATTACTAGCTGCCCCGACAGACGTTGTTCTGTAATATAAAAAAAAATACTGTTTCATAGGAATTTGCCAATAATATTTCAAAACATGAAGAATTATTTCGTAAAATATGCTCCCTGTTGCTATAATGAAATTGGTTCACAGCAGAACTGTCAAACCGTGCGTCAATAAAATCTCTCATAGAAAATATCTCTATACAAAACAAATATTAGAAATAAAAATAATTATGGGTCCCAAATCGAAATAAAAACTATCCTATCTCTCAAGTTGGACCAAACTGCACTCCATGAAGTAAAAAATTAAAATCCGTTCATTAGTTTAGAAGTCCATCGCGGACAAACAACGTGTCACGTAATTTATATACATTAAGATTAAGTTTACCTTCAATCGCGCGTAAAAATTACACGCCCATATTTTTTTATATTATCCTGGAAGATCAGTATTTGCCAGGGTGTTATTGAAGATTCACTAACTAAAACATGCAATCTACATGTTACGGGATTTGAATTTTATTCGTTATTTATTTCTAGCACCCAAAAATGCTCTAAATACTGCCCAGTACAAGTTAATAATAGTTCTGTGTATTTTATTAGGACATACCGGGAAGAATCCAAGCTGGGTCGCCGCGGTCTAGACTCGACTTCTGTCAACAATAGCTTTTTATATAGTTATAATACATGTTAACTTGAAGTACACATTACACTACTATAGGTGGAATCATTCGAAGATCTTTCTACAATTTCGGAACCCAGTTTTACTTACTATTATTTAGGAACATTGTTAAACCCAAATAATCGTAACAATGCCTTCAAAATTAAACTAAAAAAATACGGTTTGCACTCCGGGAGTGCCGGCAGAAGTGAAAACTCGAACGTTGTGCATTTTTGAATATTTTCGATTGGTTAGGTAATAATTTCGCACGAATTGCTTTATTCATCAGTATAAAAGTACTAGCATTTATGTGGTTAAAAACAATATTCATTTATTGCGATATCGTACATAAAAATGACAATTTATATTATATAAAAATTTAACACTTAGATTCTTTTTTTACATTTACAAGCTTATCACTCAGAAAAAACAACTTTAATCCATAATAAACTGCAAAAATATTTCACGGCTTCTCGATCATAATGATTCAACCACTGGTCCAATGACCGCGTGATTATTAAGTTGAAATAGCCGAACTATAATTAGTTGGAAGTATAAATCTTTCATCCATAATTTCACCGACTGTCTTACGAATTTTCGATCAGGCCACGTGTCCTGACGCGAGTTTAACATTTTATACTCATCCCAAGACGACGATAATGTATAATAATATTTTAAAAGTAAGTAACAGAAAATAATGAAGACAAGTTTGTTTGTTGTTTTTTTGGTTTTTTAGTAACGACATATATAGATCTAATTTGATTACAAAACTCTAGTCATAGTCTCAAGCTATACTCTAGGAATGATATCCTTTTAGCATTTGACAGGTCCTAGAAATAAATCTTAATGGATATAGATAGGTTTGGTGATTCATTTACTAATATAAATTCCATGACGTGTGGATTGCATATTTCTTTTTCACTTTTGTTTTTTTGTTTTATTCAATGCCAATCTTGACATTGTGTGCTGGACTGCATATTACTAAATATACGACTGTGATTGCATAATATTACAGTCACATTTGTGAATAAAAATACTCGAAAACTACCTATTAACATTCAGTTAAAAAAGTTTCTCGATTCGATCCCAAGTCTCTAATAAACCACTAAAAAGACAAAATATTTCATTGAATTGTTAAATGCCATATGATTTTTAATGTTTTCGGCTAATTCGAAAAAGACAGGATTCCGTGTTGTTTTATAGGTACCGTCAGTTGGGCACGTAAAAAATGAACTGAATTTTTGATGTTAATGGCCTAGTTACTGGGAATATTGAATTGAATTAAAGGCATAAAGGCATTTATTTTCTCAAAATTGATTCCTTTAGAATTCTTTTTGATGTCATTTCTTATACTACTAGATACTACTACCGCTTCGGAAACAAATGGCGCTCTGAGAGAGAAGAAGCGGCGCAAGAAACTCTCCCAGCATTTTTTTTTGCGCTATTTTCAATAAAAATATACAATATTGTACAGTCATTTCTATCGCTATAAAATAATCACAATCTAGTCCCGGGCTGTCCGATCATTTAGATATTCAACAGTGGAGTAATAGGATTTACGACAGAGCCATTTTTTTATAAAACATTTAAATTTATTTATAGATAATGCCTGAACAGTGGCTGGGACTTTATTATAGAAGTGTATACATTTACCCTTAAAGCTATTACGTATCTTATGAAGCCTACTAGAATTAGTTACAAGCAATCCCTTATTTCTAGTGTTATAATAATGAAAATGAATTTTAAAAGCTAATAAAATAATTATTGGTGATGATATAAATAAAAGAAATAAAAATGGTTATGTGTAAGCAAAATTACAGACATTTTTATGTACAACATAAGATCCGACGCAAGGAAATAATTAACGAAAAATGGCAATTAGAGTTGATCAAGAGATATGACCCTACATTTATATAACGCTAGACCACATATATTTCAGCCACTCAGCATATACCACCCAACTTGTCACACTTTGTACAATATAGCGCTGATCTTATGAATTATGATTTTTTTTTTATGAAAATAAGGGACGAGATGAGCAGGACGTTCAGCTGATGGTGGTTGATACGCCTAACCCATTACAATTCAGTGCCGCTCAGGATTTCAGAAAAACCCAAAAATTCTGAGCGGTACTACCAATGCGCTCGTCACCTTGAGACATAAGGTGTTAAGTCTCCGGCGCCTTTCAGACCGAAACACAGTAAAGTTTACACATTACTGCTTCACGGCAAAATTAGGCGAAATAAATTACTTGGGTAATTTAAAGTTGACATCAAAGGGCCTCAAACCTAACTTGCAAATATTTATATTTTTAATTTAATGTAAATAAACTTTGGAAGAATGTCATAATTGTAGACAAAAATATTTCTTAAACTATTTCTTCGCCTTTGAATTACCTTCTTACGGCGATGTTTACATGTCATAATAACCTGGATATCCTTAAAAAGTTTAAAATCATGAATCATCCTGATTCCTCTGGTGTTGCAAGAGAATGTGGGCTGCGGTGATCACTTAACACCTGGTGACGGTGACGGTTTTCCATAAAAAAAAACCGTTTAAACTCGTGCGACGTCCACCACCAAATATTAATATTAAACTTCTATTATAAATAAACTAATTGTGATTGTTACCTTTTCTACTCTTAAGCATATCTTCTCGTTTCTTCTTTAATTCATCTGTTAAATTTTGGACCATCTTATCAATGAACGAGTCCAATACCAAGCTTCGACATTCAGATTTAATGGGCGCCCTGGAAGAACAATTTTATAAATATTAATGATTGGATTATTTTTTATTTCAAATAATGTTTCGACAGCATTAATACATACAAAATCAAACGCGATTCGCAATCCGCGAAAGGAAGATTGTACGATTTGGATTCAATTAAGTTTCCCTATTGCACGAGAGTATAAAAATCCCAACAACTTTTTAACTTCAATAACACACTGACACTCAAAATAATGTTTTACAATATTGACGACCTGTATAGCCGAGTGGTTAGCGATCCTACCTACTAAGCTAGAGGTCCCGGGTTCGAATCCCGGTAGGTGCAAGCATTTATATGATGAAAATGGATATTTGTTTCCGAGTCATGGATGTTTCAATGTATTTATGTATGTTTATATGAATTTATGTATGTTTAAGTAAGCATATTGTATTAAATATATCATTGTCTTATAACCCATAACACAGGCTATATGCTTAATTTGGGGCAAGATAATTTGTGTAAAAAGTGTGTCAATATTATTATTATTAATAATTAGTAGTACTACAGTATAGGACAATTATTGTCAACATAAAAGTTACAAAATTTACTCTCTAATTACTTCTGAAAAATAGAACTAATACTATTGCTACAATAAAAACAAAATAAGATATGAAAGTACAAATTATAAATTTAAATTATTAATTGAAATAATGTTTTACAATGTCGACAATGGTTTTAACATAAGCCGGGTCCGCTGTGCCAATTTTTTAACAGAACATGTTAAAAAAACAAGTTAGCAAAACAGTCCGTCCGCTGCATCTATTTTTGTTTATGTTTTTGTTTCATTTCAAAAATGAGTTCCGATAAATAAGACGTGGCTGTTGTTCTAGCAATAGTAGATTTAGTTTTCAAAAGAAGAAACAGGAATAGATTCCGGGGCCGACCATACCTAGAATCGTGCAATATTAGCGACCCTCAGGCTATTAAATAATAAGTTTAATTGTACAATGTTTTCGATGAAAAAAAAGCCCGCTGAGTTTGTTGCGCCCATTCTTTTCACGTCTGAGGCATTCGTTTTGGAATGGGTGGTAGTTTTTGACTTGCAAATCTTTGATTTCGGGGAAAATACAGAAATCACAGGGTGCTAGGTCTGGGCTATGTGCAGGATGGGTGAAGAGTTAAAAAGTTGTTAACACCAGTGTTAAAAAGTTAACCAAATGGTAGAATACCACTCAGCATTAACACTCTTTTGATCTTCAAGTGGAATTACATAAAAAAACAACAAAATCCACGTTTTGTCTCCTCTGAAAATGTTATAAACAGCATTAGAATGTCCGTGGTCGTACTTCATTAGCATCTGTGAGCACCATTCCACGCGAGCCCGCTTCTGATCCGCTGCGCTATCAGTTCATGAGGGATCCAACGACAACAAAGTTTCTGAACTTTCAATTCTTCGTGTAAAATTTTCTGAATTTAACACGAAGAATTGAAAGTTCAGACCGCTTAACAGTAGCCACATTATTTTCGTTGACGGCAGTTGAAGGCCGCCCTTCACGGAATTCCGTGAAGGGCGGGCACAATCTTGCGGAGAGAGAGAACGTTTAAAATTATAAGAAATCGTCGCTCTTAAATCTTTTTCATTTAAAAATTAATTTGTACAATAATTAAGGCCAGATCACTTAAAAACATAACAAATTGTTTAGATTTCAAAGAGCGAGATCTAAAGTCAATTTCCTAATATGCAAATATTGGGTTAGGGCAGGTTATCAACTGTAAAGTAGATCCTGAAGATGAAGACACAACCTGAGAGTTGAACAAGACATATCAAGATTTATGAACCTTACGTCACTCGTAGTGTTGGCTCAGTGGAAGAGTGCTCGCACGAAACGCGAGAGGTTTCGAGTCCCGCATCGTTCATAAATTTTGTTTTCAAATTTAATTTGTATAAAGTAGAATATTTTTTTGACGAATAGGTAATATTATTTAACGAATAGGTTCTTGCTGTGAATTCTACAAACAATAGTGCACCCATAAAAGTAGGTAACTTTATAGAAATGTATGTTTGGGTAAAAAACTACTCGATAGATTTAACGAAGGTTTATTATTAAAAGTTCGGGGCAACATATTAAGGCACATAATTTATGCTGCTTTTAGTCTCCACGCGGACCACGTCGCGGACAGCAGCTAGTCTTACATACACATATACTGACAGTTGTCAGACAATACACACACAACACACGTCACGTGTAACACATTACGGTTGACTAAGACCGTTTTTTGCGTGTTGTATTTTTGCATTTATCTACACCCATGCTTTAAATCCTCTATTAAAGATTCTAAAACAGCTTATTGTCAACATTGAAACACCCAATGTCCAAATAACCATTAAATCATCCAAACGAGTGTTGTAATGAGTTCAGTACAATATTACAACACTCGTTTGGATGATGTAATGGTTACTAGGACTGGCTTTTTTAACGCTAGCAGTAAGCTGTTTCAGAATCTTTTATAGAGGATTCATATTATGGGTGTAGATAAAGTCTTGTATGCAACTGTTGATAATTAGGTATTAAAACACTCATGTGATACTATTATCAACCCACATTCGTGTTTTAATACCCCTTATTACACAACAGTTGCATAAATAACTATTATACACCTAGACCGGTAAATTATACTCACCACCACGTAACCCTAACGGTTACTTTATGAAATAAGCAAAGGTTGTTTTTTTTTTAATGGAAAAGGAGGACAAACGAGCGTACGCGTCGCCTGATGTTGAAAGTTGTATGCGCATTTTTTTAAGGTACCCATGTCGTATCGTCACGGAATGTAATAGCAAATTAGCAATTTCTTTGAGGAATGAAATCCCACCTGCAGTTTGGACACTCTCTCTTCTTCTTCTTCCACGTGTCGATACAATATTTACAGAATGTGTGCGAACATTCCAGCGTGGTCGCTTCCACGAACAGCTCAGCACAAATACTGCACTGCAATTCATTCTCCATTATCTCACCAACTTCGGCCAACGTTTTTTGCTTCGATGGACCAGCCTGTACTATGTCCGGCACAGCAAAGTTTTCCAGTATTCTTTTCTTTTCATCAACCACATTTTCTAATTGATTCTTAACCTAAAATTTCAGGTTTCTACGTGAATAATTAAAATCTACAACAGTGTGGTCATAAAATTTACAAATACATAAAGTATTTTAAAAGACAGTTTTTGCTTTGAAATACGTGTTTCATATTTATCTAAATAATAAACTTTTGAATGTTAAAACGCATGTAGTTGTAACTGTATTTTTATATTAGATTTTTGCGTAAAAGTTACATATTATTATATAATGTATATCTATATTTTAAATAATAATAAAAATGTTAGTTTAACGCGAAAATTTAATGCAAAAATAGTGACAACTACACGCATTTTAAATGCTTACAAAGTATTTTGTTTAAATGAATAAGATAAGTCATAATAAAGTGTAATACAACAGCTTTACCGTTTCAAGTTGTTTTTGCAGAGAGCATATAACTTCGCTAGATTGATCTGTTTGCATTTGAATCCTTTGAGCTGCCAACACAGCTAACTCTACCTCCCTTTCTTGTACGTGTTCCTATAAAAGAACCAGGACTATTAATGATTTCTAAAGTCTAAGTTATATAAAATTAAAATTATAAATTTAACATATAAAAACAACAAAAACTGACCCGAACTCTTTCAAATTGCAGTAGGATTATAAAATTAAGAGATTTGTATAAAATTCCTTACCTCTCATTTATATTTTGGGGATTAGTTGCTACAGGTATTCCAAACTTAACCTACGAGTTAGGAGCATACTTTAAATCTAAATAAAAAAATCACCTTAATAAAAATCCTTTATCTCTCAGCATTTGGATATCAAAATGCCGCGCCGAGATATATAAATTTTATCTCAAATGGTTCTCGGTTAGCATCAGTTGAGCCCTGTCCAACGTAAATAAAAAACCAGTCAAGGGCGAGTCGTTTTTTTTTATTAATTTGCATCCAATTCTCCGAGGTGGCAGAAAACGAATTTATAATCATAATATTTGAAATCCAAGATAGCCGCTATGTAAATTATTGTAACAATACGGATATCGTTTCCATGTTTTTCGGAACGGGATAAAGTGAATTTGGGATCATTTTTGGAATCGAAATAAACAAATAAAGTGAATGTGGGATCATTTTTTAAATCCAAGATGGCAGCTATAAGTTACTGTAACAATACGGATATCGTTTCCATGTTTCTCGGAACGCTATATAGGTAGTGAATTTGGGATCATTTTTGAAATCCAAGATGGCAGCTATGTAAGTTACTGTAACAATACGGATATCGTTTCCATGTTTCCCGGAACGGGATTAAGTGAATTTGGGATCATTTTTGAAATCCAAGATGGCAGCTTTGTAAGTTACTGTAACAATACGGATATCGTTTCCGTGTCTCTCAGAACGGGATAAAGTGAATTTGGGATCATTTTTGAAATCCAAAATGGCAGCTATGTAAGTTAATATAACAATACGGATATCGTTTCCATGTTTCTCGGAACGCTATATAGGCAGTGAATTTGGGATCATTTTTGAAATCCAAGATGGCAGCTTTGTAAGTTACTGTAACAATACGGATATCGTTTCCGTGTCTCTCAGAACGGGATAAAGTGAATTTGGGATCATTTTTGAAATCCAAAATGGCAGCTATGTAAGTTAGTGTAACAATACGGATATCGTTTCCGTGTCTCTCAGAACGGGATAAAGTGAATTTGGGATCATTTTTGAAATCCGAGATGGCCGCTAAGTTAGTTAATGTAACAATACGGATATCGTTTCCATGTCTCTCGGAACGGGATAAAGTGAATTTGGGATCATTTTTTAAATCCAAGGTGGCTGCTTTGTAACAATACGGACATCGTTCTCATATTTCTCGGAACGTCCATAATCATTACAAATATATGGATTCCAAGGTTTCTGGAATAACCTGGATCACTCGTGCGTGTGACAAGGTATATCTAATTCGATTATATACGTTATACAGATATAAAAATGATTTAATACCATACATATGTGCTCTTTTTTGACATTCTTCCTCGATTATTATGCAAACAACAAATATATAAAACTCACCCGGTTCGCGTTTATTACATAAAACTGACATACAGACATCTAGCAGCCGTATAGGAATTGTAGCCGTATTAGGCCGTATAGGAGACTTCTAAAGACTTGTCAAGTAATTATATGACATATAATTACTTGACAAGTCATCTTTGTTCATTTCCCTATATTTTGGAGCACGTTAGAACGGGAAATATAGTGCAGTTAACGACAAGACGCTGATTTACCTACAGTTGAGCAAATAAAATAGTATGACTTTAAAGTATGACAGACTGGATTTATGCTACGATTATTTTATTTAACTTACCTTTAATTCTTCAACTTTTTTCTTTCCCTCTTCTTCTGCTGCTTGGAGACGCATTTGAATATCTTCTCGTTCTTTTACCTAGAAGTGTATAAAGTGAGCATTACAAATTTACAGTCAGGATAATTATTATAAGAATTTATATAGGCTGCGAATGTATAGAGCTCAACACTTTTGACTCCATATTTATAATAATAATAATATAAGTATTACTTACCAGAACACATTCAGAGTGGACAGTTTCGTTGTTCTGGTTCAATAACTAAGTCCAACAACTATGTAATAAAGTTAATAATATGTATGCAAGAAACAACCTTTTCACAATCAACGTAACGGACAGTCCTAAGGGCAGAGGCTGTCTAGCCGAGGAGGACATAGTCACACACGTCATCCTGGTATGTGCGGGGGTGGCCAACTAACGGGCAAAAACCTTAGTAAATATGAGGTCACTCTAAATTGTCTGCGAACACACCAGGAATGTTCTGAACTTGTGGAAGGAGTTGGGATGGTGAAATGTGCAGGGTTGTCCAACCAAAGGGCAAAAACATTAGTAAATACGAGGTCGCTACGAGAAGTCTGCGAACACACCAGAATGTTCTGGATTTCTGGAAGGAGTTGGGATGGTGGAATGTGCGGGGGTGGCCAACCAAAGGGCAAAAACATTAGTAAATACGAGGTCGCTACAAGAAGTCTGCGAACACACCAGAATGTTCTGAATTTCTGGAAGGAGTTGGGATGTTGGAATGTGCGGGGGTGGCCAGACAACGGGCAAAAACCTTAGTAAAAACGATTATTTGTTACACAATTATTTGTCATTACAGAAATGGAACACTCGTGATGATAATAAGTACTTGAGTTTAGTAGTCATAGTATATCATATCAATTATGCACAACTACACTTCACGTCCTGACCATTTAGTCTCAGTCTAATCGATAAAGCTATGATGTAGCTTGCAGTACCAATCTCAACATCAAACACAATAAACATTTATACTCACTAACTGCTCCATTTTGATCCTATCAGCATCACTCATTTTCTTCATTTCATTCATTTGTTGATTGAGCTGTTCTTCAGATTTCAGTTTCAATTCATTTGTTGCTTCAATTTGTTTTGTCAGATTCTCTTTTAATTTATTAAGCTCTTGCATCAATTCAAGTTCCCTTTGCTGTTTTTGTTCTTCTAGCTCGCTAAGTTCCTAATTTAAATAAATACTTTGCTTATAAAAAGAAAAATTCAATAATGGTCTAAAAGCAAGTTTATAGATAGGGTTGACAAATATCCTATATTTTTGTATCGCAAGAACTACTTAAAAATAGTGAAATTTAGTAAATGGATGATATTGTTAGTACATCTTACTCCAAAAAGGACATATTTACTGCTAGCCTTGGAAACTTATATTATAGCTGTATCGCGCCAATCAAGCTAAGCGACTATGCGTTTAGACGCTTTGGTGATAATTAAGCCATATGGTTTGGATATAAAACAAAATGTCTCGGTTTATGTGGCATTTTGACCAGGTTGTTATTACTAAAACTACAATATCACCTGAGTTAGGCTTACCTACTTAATGGTAGAATACATATTATACTCCATCCACGTACGTATAAGTTAAGCTACGAAATAATATCTTTAATTATTATAAAATTAAATTGATATATTCAATTGATATCTATAAGTCTGTGCTAAATTATTTTATAAGCCCGTGAACACTTATAATTAACTTTTCACAGTAAAGTTTATCAAAGGCCCACCCCACCGAAACTTAGTGAAACCGATGGTTCGAAAACAACATTGAAGTAAAAGTCATCAGCTCCAGTTTAGTTTTAGAGAACATAAAGTAGTCAGTTCCTTTTGTAGAAGTAGGTCAATACATGGAGGGTCCCTAATTATTATTAATAACAGATTAAAATGTGAAAATAGAAGAGCATCATATGAACAATTCCAACATAGAATGGAAAGAAATACTAGAAAAATTTAGCAAAACCAGCAAGTCAATTATAGTGTGTGCAGATTTTAATATAAACTTGCTGGAACCTTCGGTCAATTGTACTAACCTTAAAAGTTTATTTCAAAGTTTTAATGTTTGTTCAATGTATTTTGGGAACCTACTAGAATCACTTCTACAACAGCAACCTGTTTAGATAATATTTTTACAAATGTTACTATTACTAGTATTACTAGTTTAAAACTTCAGTTATTTTCACAGCATGACACAGTATTTTACTGTTGCTGAAATTGATATAGAGTTTACTTTGCAAAAGAGAGCTGTTCGTGCCATATATCAGGTTGGTTATAGACAGTCTCTCAAAGAAAAATTTAAAGAAATAAATATTATGACAGTTAGTAAATTTATGAAAATTTAATGTATGTTCACAAAAAATGTCACCTTTTTGCTTTTAATAGTGATTTTCATTATGATAACACTAGAAATAAGGGATTGCTTGTAACTAATTCTAGTAGGCTTCATAAGATACATAATAGCTTTATAAGGTAAATGTATACACATTTATAATAAAGTCCCAGCCACTGTTCAGGCATTATCTATAAATAAATTTAAATATTTTATTAAAAAATGGCTCTGTTGTAAATCCTATTACTCCACAGCTGAATATCTAAGTGATCGGACAGCCTGGGACTAGATTACGATTATTTTATAGTGATAAAAATGACTGTACAATATTGTATGTTTTTATTGAAAAGAGCTCAAAAAAAAGAATGCTGGGAGAGTTTCTTGCTCCGCTTTTTGAGAAACTAAATGTCTTTTTATGCCTTTTTATGTCAAAATATTACGACAAAATTAACTCACTACCCATAAGTCAAATAGACATACACCATGACATATCGCTTGGTGGTGGTGCCACGTCGACCTGTTATAATGCAATTACTAATTGTGATGTGTAATCACAAACATCACGTTCACGAAGCATTGATACATCCAATATATGATTATTTATATCTATACATTCAATTCTTTATTACTTTTCATGAAATAATGTATATTATTTAAACACAATTCATATATTGGATGTAGCACCTTACAAACATATTTGTTATGTATATTACAGCCATTGTAAGATACTCTATTTGATTTAAAAGAGTAACCGTTGAGTTTTGAGATATGTTCTTCTCACAAGCTCAACTTTTTACAAACATATGGTATGGTAAATTCAGTAATTTAAAAGAAATATTTATAGTTATGATTCAGAAGCACTTAGTTTAAGTTTTGACATTGAATATTAAAAACTTTCTTTTTGACTGTCAGAAATAACTTCTTAAACAAAAAAGAACTATCATATTTGGAGACACAAATCAACCTGTTAAGTTCTGATAGTACAACTAGACATTAAACTGATTATTAATACTCACCTTCTCCTTTAGAATCTTTAATTTTTCTGTTTCTCTCCTCAACATATCTTCCATTTCAGTTTTCTCTTTTAAGCGCAACTCTTCTTGCTCTTTCATTTTTACTTTCAATTTATCAAGCATATCTTGTTTAGATGAAGTTTCTCTATTCAATTCTAATAAAAACTCCTCTCTTTCTTTTAGTAATTTTTCTTTTAAGCTGACATTTTCAATAACAAGTTCTGATTCTATCTCATTTTGTTTCCTTATCTGTGTCTATGTATTTAAAAACATAATTTTAATAATTTGAAAACAATCAAGCTGTAACTATTGACATAAAAGAGAGGCAATGGGTATTTTACTACTTTTCTCATTACAGTAAATGTAAGTAAAAGTAAATGGTAAAAAGCACAGACATGGATCCAAATAGATGCCGCAAATGTATGTACTTCGCATGTCAAAAAGAGGAGCAATGCTCTTCCATTGACGCTTTTAATTTATTTTTTATTATGATTTATATTGTTGATTTTAGTAATAAGTAATACAGACTATTGATGTACTGAAAATGTCAACTAATGATGAGGTGAGTGGCTGGATGCTAGGCTCAATGCACTGGCATTTTTAATGACATCACAGTAGGTACAAAAAAAAGGGCACTCTTGGTTTTCATACAGATGGAGGGATTTGCGTTATCTACTTGGATCTATGATTGTGATAAAAAGTATACCTTTAACAATCATGAGTCTCATTAACCACTACATTCAAGAGATGGGAGTCCCATAGAAAATGATGAGAAATGTCCCATCTTTTGACCTAAATCAACGGACATTTTTTATCTTGAATTTGAATAAATGTTTATAAAAGTATTAAAACAGTGAGTTTTGCCTTGTCTACTTAATCGCCAAGTTTTATTTAATTCTAGCTAAATAAGAAGTACCTAGAATTTCATTTACTATGCCGCTGACAAGAATTTTATATCATATTTTCCTATAGTAGATATTCAAGGAAAATAAATTGGCTTTATTAAACCTTGGTATAAATATTTCGAAAATAAAATATTTAAAATTTAATATTGTAAAAAGATTTGTTTAACATTCACCAAAACGGAACAGATATCTACAGATCTTTGTTTCATAATATACACATCGATACACTTTTCTAAGAAAAAGAGTGGACACAGCAGACCAGGGAGGAGCGGCCATAGCATTTTCCTATATACATTGTGGTTTTTAAAATCTTTTCCACATGAATGGTACATTGTGTCATTTTCAGAGGTAAGAATCTGCATGCCCATTACAATACTATCAATAGGTGGTAGGGAAAATTCTATCCATATATTTTACAAGGGAGACTAGTACTTATCAACAAATTCAAAACATTATTTTAATATTGTAGATTTTATATTTATGAAGATGTATATAGCAATAATTGTTTCTATATGAAAGATAAATCTCTCAATCTGTAAATTTGACATGGCAGATCTTTCTTGTAGCATTAAATCATAGTTTCTCAACCTTATTTTGCTCACCGCCCACTATGAGAATATGTTTTTTTCTAGAGTATTTTTTTGCCTTTTTAGACTATATTTTTTAATCTACCCATGCCCCATCTCACTGCCCCCCCCAATGTCTCAAACGCTCACAAATGGTGGTGTTATGGCCCATGTTGAGAATCTATGCATTAAACTGTACAATTCTGCATTTTGGAGGGACAAAAAATCAACCGTGTAACAAGTCTCAAACCACCACTTTAGAAATAAGTGGCTCTGTGAGAGGAACAGTGCAACTAACTTTTATTGCATACATGAGGCACCATTACAATAATGTATTCTAGTTTAAAATCTAATACTAACCATTAGATCATTTATTTTACCATTCATTTCGTTTTTTAATGTTGATATTTGGGCATCTTTCTCTTCAAGTATTAAAAATTTTTGTTTTTCTATTTCATTCTTTTCTCCCTTTAAATTGTCAATTTGAGATGCAAATTTGGACTCCAATAGAGCTATTTTCTTTTGCATGTCCATATGCAGTTGCTTTTGCAGTAACTTATTGGTTTCTTTGATCTGTTTTTGTTTTTTTATTTTTTCTTCCATATGTTTAATTTCATAGTTTTGAGACTCTTGAAATTTTGTTTTGACATCATTTAGACTTAAGTCTTCGCCTGGGTCTTGTTTAACTCGTTTACCTGGCGGTAGCCCATCATCATCCCAATTAAACCTATACACAAATTCTTTATTTGTTTCTAGTGCTATAACATCTCCATTCTTCAATACTCTAACTGCACCTTTAACCATTTTATCACCATTGACTTCAATGCCACAGGTACTATAATCCTCAATCAGCCAATCATCATTTTTTTTATAAAAGAAGCAATGGCTTCTTGATATATATATGGATGGTATAGTAACAGAATTTTTTAATGCTCGACCTAATGTAAACTGAAAATAAATTATTCTATCATATTTACCACCTTTGAACAAAATATGAAATTTGACTACTGTTATAAAATTAGTGATCATTGAAAAATAATTAAACTAAAACTGAAGTCTCCATCTGCATTGAACCATTGTGATGGTTAACTATGTTGAAGCACCAGAAAAATGGAGATATGACATGAGATGCACAGTTTCTCAGTTATATATTATATAATATATCAGTCATAATATATCATATCAGTTATATATAATATATAATAACCAACTGCTGAGAACAAATATTTACTCACATGCTCAGATGTAATATTTATTTTCTTAAATTTAATTAAATCTGGATTTAATGGTTTACAAGATACTAAAGAAGGAAAATTATCAGGCATTTTTTAGACCACGGCAGTAATATTCGTAGGAAACAATATTTACAGTCTGTTAGTTTTCTTTCACTTTTGTTATTTGTAAACTAAATAAATGGTAAATTCGTAAATTGTTGTAGCTGTCAAAGAGGATGTAAGTACTACGTATTATGAGGCGCGATTACTACTAAACAAAGGGACTCTGTGGGTGGGACTGCCTAAGAAATTTTTTTAATTGAGTTTAGTAGGTATGTAACGTGCAGTGCAGCCTAGCCAGCCTGGCGCAACTTTGGCGGCCGGCGCAACTATCAGCCTGGCGCAACTCACTAATAAACTTGAAAATGTATGACATTGTACTAAAAATAATGGCGGCAAACGCTGTCTCGCTCTAACATTATATATTCGACTCTTTTGTTTGTTTTGGTTTGAGTGTCATGTGACATGTCATTCGTTCAAAATAAAAGTGACTGTTAACGATTTTTCTTACGAATTGTCGTTTTCTTTTACTTTTTTCGTGTAATAATCAGGGTAGTTTGCTTAATTATTTATAGAATAAGTGCATAAGACATTTCTTAGCAATGAAATCGTATACAATGTAATAAAAAGTTGTAAGATAAGATTTAAAATCTGGCCGGTCAGATGGTGGAAGTAAGAGAATTTTCATGGCTAAATTATTTTTGGACAAAGAAAGGTAAGCGCTAAAGAACAAATAATAAGCCAATAAAGAAATTATTAAAGTGATTAAAAGTAATAGAGTATTGATTAAATTCATCTAGAGTAAAAATAATAATATTATAATCTATCTGTAGGGCTTGACACTTTTTTATCGATTGTCGATATTTTATTTTAAATTACTATTAAATTTATTTTTATTTATTTCATTTTTTTTATATTTTTGTGTAATATGTTTATTGATCTTAAAATAGTTTATAAGTTTATTAACCTTTAAAATCCTTTTTATTACATTGTATTGTACATGAAGTGCAAAAAATATTTAAAGTCTAAAAATAAGGGTATACTATTTCTGTTAAAATGTGTTCTGTTATAATTTCAGATTCAGGACCCATGTCTACGACTTCAAAAACATTTAGTGCAACACCTGACAAACGAATACCAAAGACTGTCTAACCCGAAACTAATACACAACGCAAAACAAAACTATTGAAATAATATTAATTATTTAAATTGTTTTTTCTTTGAGATAACTAAAACGTATTTTTTTTTACCATGTCTAAACCACTGTCGCCGGAGAAATCTAATTCTGTGCCCAACCTATCATCAATGTCACAAAAAGAACCAAATTTTGAGACTCATATAACTGCCAGGAGGGCAAAAAAAAAAGAAACTAAAAACTGCTGGTACAGATGAATTTTCAGAATTTAAAGAAGAGATGAAGGAGTTGGTGCGCTCCATGGTAAACCAAAGTGAACATCAAATGAGTAAGCTGTTCCCAAACCTAAATGAGATACAGGCAGCAAATTCGAAAATAGAGGCATCCGTATTCTCTCTGAGTGAAAAAAATGACGAATTCATGAAGAAAATTCAGCATCTAGTACTTGAAATAAAGAAAAAAGACGAGCGAATTGCTATTCTAGAAAGAAACTTGAAGAAACAGCAAGAGTAGTGAAAAAGAAAAGTATAGAAATCAACAATGTATCCAATATTGGGCCCAGGGAAACCAAAGAAGGATTGGTGTTAATGTTGTCTCGATTGGCTACTAATATCAACATGACAATAAATAGACCAGACATAAGTTACATTTATAAAGTTAATGGAAAATCAGACAAGAAAACAATAATTCTAGAATTTGTATCTGAACTAACTAAGGAAGAAGTCTTAAAAAATTGTAAGTTATTTAACAATAAAGACAGAAATGACAAACTTAGTAACAAACACCTTGGCTCAAAAAAGCAACGAACCTATATTTATAACAGAACACTTAACTGCACAGGCTTCACGTTTGTATTTCTTGGCAAGGGACCTCAAAAAATCTAAAGGATATAAGTATTGTTGGACATCGTTTGGTCGTGTCTACTTTTTGCTCTTAATAGTGATTTTCATTATTATAACACTAGAAATAAGGGATTGCTTGTAACTAATTCTAGTAGGCTTCATAAGATACATAATAGCTTTAAGGGTAAATGTATACACTTCTACAATAAAGTCCCAGCCACTGTTCAGGCATTATCTATAAATAAATTTAAATGTTTTATAAAGAAATGGCTCTGTCGTAAATCCTATTACTCCACTGCTGAATATCTAAATGATCGGACAGCCTGGGACTAGATTGTGATTATTTTATAGCGACTGTACAATATTGTATATTTTTATTGAAAAGAGCGCAGAAAAAAGAATGCTGGGAGAGTTTCTTGCGCCGCTTCTTCTCTCTCAGAGCGCCATTTGTTTCCGAAGCGGTAGTAGTATCTAGTAGTATAAGAAATGACATCAAAAAGAATTCTAAAGGAATCAATTTTGAGAAAATAAATGCCTTTTATGCCTTTTTAAAAAGAGAAGACAACTCAAAAACTATTGGATTAAGGCCGAAGCTCAATTACAGCCACTGTGGAATGAATGACTACTTCTGGATTTTTGTAACTATACTTATAATCTTTTAATGTATTTGTACCACTACTGATATATTTATTATATTTATTCATCTTGTACTTTACAGCATACAAAAGTGTAATACTTTATATAAGAGTACCAAACATACTAAAATTAATAAAATACTAAACTTAATTAAGCCAGTAACTAAAATAAACCAAAGTATAAATCACTACAGAAATAATAGTATCATGCATAATATACAATTTAAGATTTACACCTATTGTAACAAAAACACCTTTAACGGATAATAATACAATAACTCTGTTGGAAGATTTAAATAGCCTGATAAATAACATCACAGCTCAACAATGTTCTATTGAGTATTTTAATAAAAACACTCCTAGGGAATTAATTTATTCCTCTCCGTCATAACCCAAAATATAAGAAGCGTTTATAACACATCGAACTCAGATGACTTAGATATCAATATAAGTATGCTAAAAAGAAATACTGACGTAATAGTTTTTAACTGAATGCAGAATAGATCCCGAAAAACCAGTTCCACAGAAACCCTAATATTTTACTTATTACACTGATAGAAAAGTAAATCAAAATGATGGTGTTGTGGTATTTGTCAAAAAACATTAGAACATAGTGTCAAAGAAGTTGCTTTGGCTGGAGCTTCCTGCCTTGAGATCGTATTGCGAAGCCCTGTATCTAGAGTGACACTAATTTGTATATACCGGCCGCCAGTAGAAAAGAAACCTGAAAATTTTATAACTTCATTAAACGCCTATCTAGATTCATCCCATCTAAAATCTAATGTCATAGTTACAGGAGATATAAACATAAATATTATTGAAGGGCACATTGACAAATACGCTAATTCATATTTAGATACATTGGCTTCACATAGGTGTCAAATTTATGACCAGGTAGTGACCTGGTCATAAATTTGATACCAGAAAAAATAGTTGTTTAGACCATATAATAATTAACCTTGATCCTTCCCAATTTATTACTTTTATAGGATTTCTAAACACTACAATTACGGACCATAAAATGACTGGTATTTATCTATATCGAAAAAAAATAAAAGATTCTACCACACTTAAAACGAAATCTGTTATCAATTATGAAGAAGCACTTAAGACCCTGCAAGAAAAATATAATCCAGATATATTAAAAATAAAAGACCCAAATAGTTTAACACAAGAATTACACAAATACATACAATATGCTTTTAACAAAAATACTAAATTGGCAAGAATTTCAAGTATCAAAAAATAATAAAACCTTGGCTAACACCAGGCGTTTTAAAATGCATTAGAAGCAGAAATAAATTACAGCAACAGCTAAGAAGTGATGAATCTAATGAAATACTCAGAATAACTTACCGACGATATCGAAATTTTTGCAATAATTTAGTGAAGCAACTAAGACGTAAATACGAAAGCGAAATACTTAATAAATCTAACAATAAGTCATTTTGGAATAGTATCAAAACTATAACTAATTTAAATAAACAAAAAGAACAAAATATAGAACTTACACAGTTAAAACCTACACCCACTGAATCAGCTTGCTTTCTAAACAATTATTTCGTTAACGTTGTAAAATCTTTAGCTATTGGAATCTCATCACCTCCTCATATTGTACAGCAATATTTTAATCGACTTCCATCACAAGCAAATACAATTGGTATACTAGAACCCGAGCCATACGAAGTAGGAACAATTATACCAAACTTAAAATCAGAGGCTGCCTCAGGCTATGACATATCCCAACCAAGTTTATCAAAGTGGCGAAAAAAGAACTTACTCCTATAATCACACGACTTTGTTCAGTCTCACTCGCTCAAGGTATTTTTCCACAAGAACTCAAATGCTCCATTATACATCCTGTACATAAGGGTGGGTCTAAAGAGGATGTTAATAACTATCGGCCTATTTCCATCTTAACAGTTATCTCTAAAATATTAGAAAAGATTATAAATAGTAGAATAATCAAGTACTTAAATACGTATGGTTTGTTATCTAAATCCCAGTATGGCTTTCGTGAGGGAGTCAGCACTGAGGATGCTATTCAAGATCTTACTCAAGAGGTAACAAAATATGTGGATGGGAATAAAAAAACTCTATGTATTCTTCTTGATCTAAAAAAGGCCTTTGACACCGTTTCTATTCCCATACTTTTGCGTAAAATTGAAAAAATTGGTATAAAAGGTAACTTTTTAAATTTACTGACTGATTACCTGCATAATCGAGCACAACGTGTAAAAATTAATAAAGAAATTTTTAGTTCTGTTAAATATTCTACATCATACGGAATTCCTCAGGGTAGTGTTCTCGGACCTACGCTATTTTTAATGTATATTAACGACCTTACAAATTTAAAAAAAAAAAATAGACAAGTTTTCTCTTATGCCGACGACACTGCCTTGCGCGGAGGTCTTTTCTTTGTCAGAGAAAGGACTACTCTTAGTACAAAACTGGCTTAAAATTAACATTCTTACTTTAAATTTAACGAAAACAAATTATATTACATTTTCAATAAAATATGCTACTCAACCTAATAAAAAATTTACCTTATCTGCTCATACATGTGACATGGCTGATATAGAAAACTGTCTGTGCACTAAACTTGAAAGAGTAAACACCACCAAATACCTTGGAATAATAAACAAAAATTTATCATGGTATCCTCAGTTAAATGAAGTTGCCAACAGAGCTAGAAAATTGACTGGATATTCAAACGCCTACGTAAAGTCTGTGATATCAAACTTATTAAGTATATATATACATCTCTGACACAATCTATCCTTCTATATTGTATAAGAATCTGTGGGGGTACTTTTAAAACTCAATTCTTAAGCATAGAACGAGCACAGAGAGCAATAATTAAATATATGCTAAGCAAAAATCGTCTGTATGATACCACAAAATTATATGAAGATGCGGACCTTTTATCCGTAAGAAAATTATATATATTGCAATGCATACTAAAAATACACAAAAGTAAATCTGTAGATCCTTTGATTTTAAATAAACGTAAAAATAATACAGTAATTAAATGTAAATTTACTAAAACTAAATTTGCGTCTAAACAATTTGATGCACAGGCTATTAAATTATACAATACCGCTAATAAAATCTTAAATATCTACACAAAGACATAATATAGGGAATGTAAAACTAGCGTTTCTAAATGTCTGAAAACTCTTAATTATTTAGAAACTGAAAACTTGCTGAAATAATTATAATATGAGTAATATAGTGTAAATGTATGTTATAAAAAAAATATATTATATATAATATAACGCCGCCTGTTGCCGCTTTGCCTAGCTGCCTTTGAATTGCGCCGCCCGCGGCCTTCAAAGAGATACACGTGCCGGCGGTGTCTCTTTGACTGCGGCGCAATTTATTCAAAGGTAGGGCAGGACATCTCTATCGATAATTAGCTTTCTTTAAAGGGAGTTGGATTGGATAAATAATAAGCTGTTTAAGTATATTTTGAAATTGTTCTGTAATGATTATTGTAAAAATTCTACACCTACCTAGGTATTTAAAACTAAGCAGCTGCAGAATTTTTATTTTTATAAATTATGAAGTAGTTTAGAGATAATGATCGTGAATAAGGAAGAACTAAACAATAACAATTTATTACTTGTTTGTGATTTGAAAGCAACAGACATAAGATGTTAGGTCTAATTTGCCCAGTAATTTCACTAGCTACAGCGCCCTTCAGACTGAAACACAGTAATGCTAACACATTACTGCATCATGGCAGAAATAGGCGCCGTTGTGGTATCCATAATCTAGCCGGCATCCTGTGCAAACGAGCCTCCCACTTGTTCGCTGCTCAGGAAATCACTCAGAAAACAGTGGTTGCGTAAGTATTGAACTTACAAAAATAAACTATATTTTTACAAAGCTTATCCATTCATTAATTTATTAATTGTTAAAAATATTAAATCATTCGAATAACACAAAACTACTAGTTCTTAATGCCTTGTTTAGATTGTTGGTTAGTAATTGTAAATAAAGAATCGATAAACTAGAATTATGGTATACCCTATTTACGCTTTTATTTATTTTCGCCATTTCATTTAAGTATTTGACATTTGTTATTCACTTATTAAGTTTAACTCGAGCTTTCGAAATGTATGTATCGTCGTCTGGAGTGTCCAAGCGAGTGCTATACGCAGCCCGCGATTGTTTCAAGTTTTTGTTGAAAAAGTTAAAGTTGTATTTATTAATTTAACTTTATTAAAGTTCAAGTGAAATGTTTCAATCAATTCTTTTCTTCGCTAATAATTTTGTTATTGTTAAGAGCTTGTTTACGAGAAGAGAAGTACCAGCCAATTCGCCACCGTGAGCTACGTTGTCGCTCCTCGGGGTCAAAGTACGTAGTCTAAACAGACTGTTTTCTTTTTTCTAATTCAATTTTGTCAATTGGTTTCTTTGTAAATTTTATATAATTTAGAGATTTTAATTTATTTATTAATTTTACTATACTTCTGTGGACCAGTAAGACTTGTATTTTGATTTATTTCATATAAGCTGTTTCCATACTGTATATAATATATATATATTATTACTTCATTATCTATATATATAAAAATGATTTGCTGTTCGTTAGTCTCGCTAAAACTCGAGAACAGCTGGACCGATTTGGCAAATTTAGGTCTTGAATTATTTGTGGAAGTCCAGAGAAGGTTTAAAAGGTCAATAAATATTAAAATGCTGCTAAATTAAATACAAACAACAAATTTGTTTTTCCTTTGATGTGTCCATACATAATTTCTATGAGAGAATTTATTGACGCACGGTTTGACAGTTCTGCTGAGAAGCAATTTCATTACGACAGCAGGGTGCATATTTTACGATGTAATTTTTGAAGTTTTGATATATTTTTTAACAATGAAGATTTTTCTTCAATTAATTTAAATTAAGTTATTTGACAAGGGAGGACAACTCTTGCAATATCATACAAAATAGGCAACATTGACCAAATATAAATGTTACTGCTATAGATAATCATAATATAAAGCTCATAAATATTGTTCACCAGAATATACAAGGTATCTCAAGTAAGGAATTAGAAATTGAACTGTTTTTGAACTGCTGTAATATAGATATATTATGTATTACAGAACATTGGCGTAAGAGTCATCAGCTCCAGTTTAGTTTTAGAGAACATAAAGTAGTCAGTTCGTTTTGTAGAAGTAGGGCAATACATGGAGGTTCCCTAATTATTATTAATAATAGATTAAAATGTAAAAATAGAAGAGATATTGTTAATCTCTCTATAGAACAACTAATTGAGATAGCTTGTATAGAACTAGAGCAATTTATTATTGTAAGTGTATACCGCCCCCCCACTGCATCATATGAACAATTCCAACATAGAATGGAGGAGGTACTATCAAAATTTAGCGAAACTAGCAAGTCAATTATAGTGTGTGGAGATTTTAATATAAACTTGCTTGAACCTTCGGCCAATTGTACTAGCCTTAAAAATTTATTTCAAAGTTTTAATTTGTTCAATGTATTTTGAGAACCTACGAGAATCACTTCTACAACAGCAACCTGTTTAGATAATATTTTTACAGATGTTACTATTACTAGTAAACTCATAATTAATAATCTTCAGTCCGACCATAGTGGGCAACTTATAAAAGTAAATACAAGATTGGACAATGTCAGACCAAAAAAGGTGACGATTATACCAGTTACGGGTAGCCGTCTTGAGAGGTTTAGAAATAATTTGGTAAATACAATACCATTTTTACACTGTGGCGAAACTGCTAATTTTCACTACAACTTAGTCTTCAATTCCTTCTGTGAGTAATTTGACAGGATTTTTACTCCAGTAACGGTGACAGTAAACAACAAACATAGTTTTAATGATTGGGCAACAATGGGTATCCACAAAAGTCGTAAACGCTTATATGACCTTTATTATGAGAAACATTACAATAATAGTGAAGAATTTAAAATATATGTAAAAAAATACTCCAAGCTCTTTAAAATAGTTTGTCATGAAGCGAAAACACGTTTCATTGCAGATAAAATTCAAAACAGTAATAATAAAGTAAAAGCGACTTGGAGTGTAATTAACAATGAATCTGGTAGATCGAATTGCCGTAACACCTCTATCTGTTTAAATATTAATAATCGCGTTATAAATTCGGAAATAGAAATTGCAAATGAATTTGATAAATACTTCTCCGAAATCTCGATTGTCACGACCAAATACCTTAATTCTTCGCCAAAAGCAGCATATGATATGCTTAAATTACAAGAAGTTTAAGTAGCGATATAATAAAAATCTTCAAATTAATTAACCTAAAAAATACAAAAGACCTATGGGGCCATTCGACTAATATTGTTAAATACATACTTGACATTATAGCACCTGAATTAGCAATAATATTTAATGAATGCATAGATGAGGGTGTGTTCCCTGACCTCATGAAATACAGCAAAGTTATACCTTTGTTTAAATCGGGCAGTTCTTTTGACCCTGCTAATTTCAGACCTATTTCAGTGCTGCCTGTTTTTAGTAAAATTTTTGAAAAACTTTTGCTTCAACAGCTACAAATGCATTTTTGTGAATTATCAACAATTGAAAATGCGGGTACTAGACTCATTGAGCACATCTTTGACGCCTGGGAAGAGTCACAGGATGCATTGGGCATTTTTTGTGATTTGTCAAAAGCATTTGACTGCGTCCACCATGAAACTTTACTCCTAAAACTAAAGCATTATGGAGTAAAAAATAGAGCCCTAAATCTCTTAAAATCATATTTAAGCGAAAGAGTTCAGATAGTCGATATAAATGGCAAACGGTCTTCGGGTAAACCTGTGGAAATAGGTGTTCCACAGGGTTCTATTCTCGGTCCTTTCTTGTTTCTTATATATATTAACGATCTACCGTTTGTGGTAGATGATAGGTATGAGATTGTATTGTTTGCTGATGATACTTCACTTATTTTTAAAGTGAAGCGACGTGCGGATATTGATGACGAGGTAAGCAATGCACTCTCAAAGATAGTGCGTTAGTTTGAGACGAATAATCTGCACTTCAACAGTAAAAAAACAAAGTATTTACGGTTCATTACACCAAACACAGCGGAGGTACAAACCAACGTACTTATAAATGACCAGAGATTGGAACTTGTGGACACTACGGTCTTCTTGGGTATCCCGTTAGATATAAAGCTTCAGTGGGGTCCACATATTACCCATCTAGCAGATAGACTCAGCTCTGCGGCATATGCAGTTAGAAAGATTAGAGAGTACACTAATGTTGCGACCGCTAGATTAGTGTATTTTAGTTATTTTCACAGCATCATGACGTACGGTATATTACTATGGGGTCATGCTGCTGACATTGATATAGTGTTTGCACTGCAAAAGAGAGCTGTTCGTGCTATATATCAGCTTGGTTATAGACAGTCACTCAAAGAAAAATTTAAAGAAATAAATATTATGACTGTTTATTGTCAGTACGTTTATGAAAATTTAATATATATTCACAAAAATCGTCACCTTTTTGCTCTTAATAGTGATTTTCATTATTATAACACTAGAAATAAGGGATTGCTTGTAACTAATTCTAGTAGGCTTCATAAGATACATAATAGCTTTAAGGGTAAATGTATACACTTCTACAATAAAGTCCCAGCCACTGTTCAGGCATTATCTATAAATAAATTTAAATGTTTTATAAAAAAATGGCTCTGTCGTAAATCCTATTACTCCACTGCTGAATATCTAAATGATCGGACAGCCTGGGACTAGATTGTGATTATTTTATAGCGACTGTACAATATTGTATATTTTTATTGAAAAGAGCGCAAAAAAAAGAATGCTGGGAGAGTTTCTTGCGCCGCTTCTTCTCTCTCAGAGCGCCATTTGTTTCCGAAGCGGTAGTAGTATCCAGTAGTATAAGAAATTACATCAAAATGAATTCTAAAGGAATCAATTTTGAGAAAATAAATGCCTTTATGCCTATTATTATTGTCAAATTCATATAAAAATATTATTTTATTTATTATATACAGAACAACGTCTGTCGGGTCAGCTAGTCGATAATAATTATGAATTGATTCCAACCCTATATATTTATTATAATGGCAGCTCTGATATTACGTCATTAGTTGATTATGTTGGTATCAAGATTTAGTACAATACAATACCAGAGATATTTCTCATTATTTTTTATGGCACTCCCGTCTCTTGAACGTAGTGATTAAATTCTCTTTGTTTGATGCTGTCTACTTTCCCCTGACTTCAATAACGTCAACTACAATACATGTTATGTCATGAGCAGTCTGGGTGTCTAGAGACTATATAGAATAGTAAGGATGACTCCATCTTGAGGGGTTGTTTTAGTGGTTTGCCTAGTTGCTTCTTGAGCGATGATTGTGGCTTTAATATTTTTAGCATTGGGCTTCTTCGATGACATGGTCACAGGTGTTGACAAATTAACCCTATATGTCTGTGAAGAGACTGCTCTATCTAGAATAGTCGCACAGAATACCGGCGTGAAGGAGCGGCCTAGTGCCGCTATGTTTCGCATAGGTTAGTGTCGAGGACCGGTGGCCATTCTTGCCTCCATTGTGGCCTCCACCCGAAAATGACAGCGGATCTTAAAAAGAAATTACCCCTGGAGGGTACCGGCTCTACCAGAGTCGGAGAATCCCTCCCCGAGCACTCTAGCCCGGGCTGCCCTTCGTATTCTGGGGAGGGTACAGAACCGCGCATGACCAAGGACAAAAGAGGCACTAACACCACGGCACCCCGCTCCACACTCAACGTGGACTTTTGCAATATCAAGGGAATTCACTCAATTTAAACGCCGTCCACCACCACCTTGAGACGGCGCAGCCGGCCTTGTGTTTTCCTACGGAGACATAGATATCTCGACCTAGCAATACGTCATATTTAACGTACCCCGGGTACAAAATTGAGCACAATTTTTTGCCTCATGCCGGGGTATGTGTGTACGTTAGGGAGGATATCTACTGTCGCCGTCTCGGCAATTTTGAGGGTAGGGACCTGTCCACTCTCTGGCTTCGCGTAGATTTAGAAGACCGCGTCTGCATCTATGCGTGTGTCTACAGGTCCCATAGTGGTAACGTAGAAACCGATCATCTCATGGGCTGCGTTCAAGCGGCAATTGACGACGTGCTTGCGCAGATCCCCTCCGCTGAAATCGTAGTCTTGGGTGATTTCAACGGGCACAATGCCGAATGGCTTGGATCACGTACCACAGACTACGCAGGGCGATCTGTGCATAATTTTGCATTGGCGTATGGTCTGTCCCAATTGGTTGAGTCGCCAACGCGGCTCCCGGATGTGGATAGCCACATGCCGTCCTTAGTGGATCTTCTGCTGACTACACATCCCGATGGTTACCAGGTTTTTGTTGATGCCCCTCTCGGAACGTCCGACCATTGCCTGGTCAGGAGTATAGTGGCTATCCGACGCCAACGTCGCAGACCACCAGCGACCCGCCGCGTTTGGCACTACAAGTCAGCAGATTGGGATAGGATGCGTTCCTTTTTTGCATCCTACCCTTGGGGCAAGGTTTGTTTCCCTTCGGATGATCCTAGTGCCTGCGCCGTTGCACTAGCCGATGTGATACTGCAGGGCATGGATATTTTTATACCAGCTTGGTATAAAAATGTAGTACCAATCGGTGGCAGATCACAGCCCTGGTTCGATGCTTCAGTTAAAACAGCATCTGACTGCAAAAAACCGGCGTATCGAGCTTGGGTTGCGGCGCTGGGTACAAAGGATCCGAACTGCATAGTTCTTAAGAGGAAATACAACCGTGCCTCCAGATTTTTTAAGCGGCAAATCGCCCGTGCAAAGTCAAATCACATCGTCAATCGCCTGGCAGTAAGCCTGGATATAGCGAAGGCCTTTGATCGTGTATGGCACAAGGCGCTCCTCTCAAAACTTCCATTATTTGGGCTTCCCGACAGCTTGTGCAAGTGCACCTCCAGCTTCCTCACTGGGCTCAGCATACAGGTCGTTGTCGACGGATATTGCTCGAACCCGAAGCCCGTGAATGCTGGTGTGCCCCAATGCTGTGTGCTGTCTTCCACGCTGTTTCTTCTGCATATAAATGATATGTTGGACACCTCCAACATTCATTGCTATGCAGACGACAGCACTGGTGATGCCGTATACATGGGCCATGCAGGTCTCTCTCGGGAAGTCGTCGACCAGTGCCGGGAGAAAATTGTGTCTTCTATCGAGTCCTCACTTGAGAAGGTCGCGGAATGGGGAAAATTGAACCTTGTCCAATTTAACCCCCAGAAGACTCAAGTTTGCGCGTTTAACACTAAAAAAACCCCATTTGTCGTATCACCGCTCTTCGACAACACTTCCCTTTAAGCCTCGTCTAGTATCGGAATACTGGGTCTCGAAATCTCGAGCGATTGCCAATTTCGTGGTCATCTGGGGGCAAAGCTAAATGGGCTTCAATGAAACTGGGCGTCATTAATAGAGCACGGAATTACTTCAAGCCGGCACACATACTAGCGCTCTACAAAGCGCAGGTCCGGCCACACATGGAGTATTGCTGTCATCTCTGGTCTGGCGCACCCCAGTATCATCTCGATCCATTTGACCGCGTGCAACGTAGAGCAGCTCGAATTGTGGGAGACGCAGTGCTCTGTGAACGGCTGGTTCACTTGGCGTTGCGTAAAGAAGTCGCTTCATTGTGTGTCTTCTACCGCATTTATCACGGGGAGTGTTCTGAAGAGCTGTTTAACCTGATTCCTGCCGCCGAATTCCACCTCCGCACGACACGCCACAAGTTATCCTAACTTCTGTCATCTCTGGTCTGGCGCACCCCAGTATCAGCTCGATCAAATTTTATTATTCTGTGATCTGATGTAGTGGATTTGGAGGATACTGTGTAGTATGTACTAACTACACTTTGTAGTGTATTTGCACAGGGTGGGAGACGATATAGTCACATGAACCTTTCTGACTGCTGCCACAAAACTTGGGGTGTTCCGTAATTTCAATCCCTTTAAGTAAGTTATAATTGAGAATTAATTCAAGAAACGACTTGCGGCTACTATAATCTGCGATTTGTAATCAAAATAATTATGGCAGTCCTCGACATTCATAAACGACAGCAGGGTTGAAACATTGAATCAAGACGTAGACGGAAACTAAATGATTTTCAGGTAATCATTTCGTAATATACTATTAAATCTGCCCATACCGCCGCTGTTCTAACCAAATTGATATTGGTGATTGATCAACTCAATATAATAATCTATAGGAGACAAGGTTGGTTATCAGATATTATTTGTACTTCGTATGCTAAAGATATTCCATTAAATGATAATGCTGTGGAGACTATAATAATGCTGGAAGTAGACAAAATAAGCTAAGTTAATCCAGAGGTTTACTGTCTATGTACCGACAGGGAACGTTGGGAACTCAATGAAAGAAGGTTATGGAGCACAATATGTTCTTTGCCGTCTTTGTCTGAATAAACAATTTATTATGAATGAAAGAGATCAAGCTTCATAGGGTTCAAAAGAGCAGAGAGGGAGAAAATAGTAATAGAAGTAGTAATATGGGATTTAATTTAGAAATAATAAAGAACTGATTTTGTTTCTTTTTGTTCTATAATATCGGCTCAAGATCATAACATATATAATATTAGTATTGCTCATATCATTGCGTCAAGCTGTAATGTTCTATTCTGTGTTCGGTGGGAAGGCTTTCAGAAATAAAGCTAATAACACACACACACACAACAGGAAAAACTTATAATATAAGTGGCATCATGTCATTTTACTATGAACACCGTGATTGTCGCCAAACTCATCTATTAAATATGTAATACACACACTAAATTCCGGCTTTATGATAGGGCTAAATTCACAATCACGAAAAGACATTACTATAATTTTTTTTATACATCAATTTCGAACTTAATACAATTACGCTAATCTCATATTCTTAAAGTGATTATAACAACCTTAGAGTTTTTTCTTAAATTGCGAAAAATAAAATATAAAATCTTGAAGTAATAGGCACTCTGTGACCATAGATTTGACTTCTGTCAAAGTACCTAGTGTTGTACGAAATGAATAAACATATCGATAAGCTAAGAAATGATGTCATCAGGGTTGATAAAGTATATGATCGATAAAGTAAGTAGTAAGCTAAAATAATAATAGGTCAATATTTTTTCATAGGTATAGTTTTATTTGAAAGGATGGACAATATTTAGCTCAATTCAAATAAAATCATCACAGCGTACACGAATAGTCTTGGAATGTTACAATATGAATATTATATTTACCTGGGAATCAATATACACATAAAAGACAGTTTTTTTTATAAGTATTCATCGTTATTCTGTATAAACCCGCCAGTAAGACATGAGATTTTATAAACAGTACTGCTTCCACACGTAATGCGCGTGCGGAAAGAAAAATTCCAAAACAAGCAGTAAAGAATGATTAATAAAAATAAAAAAGAGAAGCAATGAATTGATGAAGTATTAATATTATTGTTAATACATACGCTACAAGATGGTAAACAGTTCCAGAATTCATGGTTTTCGATCTATTTTTTACAATTCTATGACGTATTTCCTCTACTCTATGATGTGATGAGGTTTTTACACGCTTTATATTAGCTTCACTTGTATGTTTGTGTGTTTGTATATTTGTATGTATGTAACCGACTTCTTTGGGCGCGATTTTGACCCACTTTAAACGGCTAGATTTCGTTCAAACTTTGTAGATTTATCGAGGACCGATGACATTACACTAATTTGATAAAATTATTCAATTTTTCAATTGCAAAATATAATTTTTAATTTTTGTTAATTTATATAATTTTTAAGTAAATAAATCACTAATAAGCGCCATCTAGTACTTTATTGTGAACTACAAAGGAAACGCGCGATATGTCAAGATAGTTCCACAAAATTAAAGTATCTAATTCGTTTGGAAGCGAATAGACGGCGGTGAATTTATATTTCCATTCCAAATTATTAATGCGTGATTTAACTGAGCTAATTATTATAAGAGGGGATTCGGGGATCTCGGGCTAGCTGAATTAAGTGATCATTCAATATAACTAAAATATTTTTATTCGCAAATATTAAAATCCCTTCATTCAATCTAAAAAAAATAACTAAAAAATAAATATTAGTTTAAAAAAAAACTAAAGAACACGCTTTATATAAAATTCAACTAAAAAATAGAAAATAAATTTAAAATACTTAGTGTAAAAAAATATTATACATTACATTATAAAATAAGCGTGGGGTGCTTTTTAAGATATTATTAATAATAATTATTCTACATCCCACGCTTTTTTATAATGAAATATATAATATTTTATTTTCAATTTAAATTTATTTTCTATTTTTTAGTTGAATTTTATATAAAGCGTGTTCTTTAGTTTTTTTTCAAACTATTATTTATTTTTCATTTTTTAGTTAATTTTTTTAGATTGAATGAAGTGATTATAATATTTGTGAATAATTTTTTTTATTTATTAAAAAAAATAACGCTTGTTTAGTTTATTTTAGTTTATCGTACACAGTTATATTTGTTTAATAATAATTAGCTGTACCTAAGAGACAAATATAGCTATAAATTTCAATTCATCGTAATCTCTCTTGTACACAATTACTACAACCATATTATATACTTACACCCTTATCGCATGATGCATAGAAAAGAGCAATACTTGAATACAATTTATTTCAATAAAATTATATCGATATGTTCATGCATGCACTTGTTGAGTAGCAAGATATATTTATTGTTTACATTAATTATTCCAACATAAGTTACATCTACTAAACGTAAAGATAAATGAACCATACATCGTAACATTATGGTTCATTTTTAATTGTATATTTTGCACAACACATAAAAAATGTTAATTGCATTTAAATCGGAAATTTGTGATTACCGATGATAGGAAATCCCTTCATTGGTTTTTTTTTTATTGCGGCTATGATTTCTACAGTCAAAAATGTTACAATATGGTACATTTGTATTTTTTTAAAAGATTATTATACTTCAGTTGACATCAAATGACTGGTCTCACTTGAGCCTCGAGTAGTTCCATTTGTACACAATACTCAATAGTGGCGACAGGGTAACGCCCACATGCCACTTCCACTAGTTTTTTCTGTTCCGTGAGCACAGCAGACATATGTATGGTAAAAGTGTTCTGTGATACAAGCCTTCAAAACACCAAAATGTACAATCACGTGTGCATGCTTCAAAAACAATTTTTACTTCAGACTGACACCTAAGTTTGACATGCATCAACAATTATTATTTTAATATATTTCTAATTTTTAATTTCTAGGTAACATTATATGAATTTGAAATATTTACGATCAACTTTTTATAGGCCTTCTTTTCGCAGTCTATGTGGTGAAGTTAACTCGAGATCAGTGCCTTTTTCTGTATACCAAAAGTCTCCAGCCGGGGTACCTCAGGGCAGTGTACTTGGACCATTATTATTTCTACTATATATCAACGACCTACCAAATATTACAGAAAATAAGTGTGTGTTATGTGCTGATGACATTACAATAATTATCCCTGACACAAACTCAAAAAGACCATACGACTCGGTCATAAATGATGAAATCATTAATATCGGCAAATGGTTAGAAAGTAACAATTTAAATATTAATATATTAAAAACAAAACTTATACAATTTAAAAATTATAATACCATTTATCCACCCCTTAGAAACATAACATACAATGACAATAAAATTGATGAGGTTGAAAATACCAAATTCTTAGGCATAATAATGGATAATAATTGTAATTGGAAAGCTCACGTTGAATCATTATGCAAACGTCTTAATAAGTTTGTTTTTGAAATAAGGAGAATAAAAAAAACTATATCGGAAAAAGCGGCTTTAACGGCTTACCACGCTTACGTGGAGTCTATAATAAGGTATGGGATCATAATATGGGGTAACTCAACAGTAATAAATAGAGTCTTAATAGCGCAAAAAAAATGTTTGAGGGCTGCAGCGGGAAAAGGACCCCTTGTAGGCTGCAGACCCGTATTTAAAAAATATAACTTATTAACAATTATTGAATTATACATATTTGAGTGCTGTATGTTTGTTCGAAAACAATTTAGCGAATTCAGTAAACATGAAAACACTTCCCCATCCAGGGACCAAACTACTAGTACCTTGCTGTAGAACTACATTATTTCAGAGAAACTGTTTGTGTATGTGCATAAAATCTATAATCACATCCCAAAAATAATAAGAGAGGTATCGTCAAATAGGAATTTCTCATCTAAATTGACAATATACCTTAGTAAAAACTGCTAATATTCATTAGACGAATATTTCCAACTAAAAACTTAACTATATACTATATAATACTGCTACTAATCTTTTTTTAAATTTATATTATTGTAACTAATGATTTTTTTTGTATTGTAAGAAATGTATCTTATAAAATTTGCACGTCATAAATGTGGCAAACATGTACTCAATAATATTTATGTAACATCAATCTAACATGTTTATGCAAATAAAAACTTTGACTTTGACTTTGACTTTCCAACGTGTGTAAAGAAGTTTTCACTTCAAAAATTTATATAATTTATTTATTTAAAGATGGAGTAGGCAAAATTTAATGAACCTATGGACGATTCCGTTTTTAGCTATTTCAAAGTATCTTTAAAATTGCTATGAACATGAATTAGCAAGTCACGTTCTGCTTTGTCTCAGTGTCCCATTTCAGCATCATAGTATTAAAACTGAAACTCATTAAGTAGGTACCTGTTCCTTCCTTTTAAAATTCGCCCAGCAAAGCGGGCGGGAACGGCTAGTTGATGGTTAAAATAATTAAAACATCAATTATTTAAGAAAATCAAACATTAAGTATATTTATCACGATGTTTCGCTTACTTTGCAGTTGAGTATGGCCACAGGAGCTATTCTGCAAAATTATACATTATTTTATTATTTTTCAATCATACGAATTTTACTCTTGTAGGTATCTTATTTTGTTTTAAAGCTATTAATTATAACAACTATGGCTTTTTTAGTAAGAGCAACATTCCTACTATATCTAACACCTATATAATCTTTAAGAAAAAACTTTAACACTAAAAAAGTTTATTGAAGTGAAAACTTCTTTAAACACATTAGAAACTTTTAAAATGTGGCTAAACAACGGAACTCGCGTTACCGCCATGCTAAAGAGTTAAATTTTATTTTATTATATTTATGAAATATTAAGCAAACATCAACAAAATCTAAAACAAATAAAATCTAAAATTTCAAAAAATCTTATATGATATAAGTTTATTTCATTGTTTTTACAATAATTTGAATATCAAATGCATAATTTTACTGTTAGTTAATATAAACTGACCTCTCTGATTTCAGCTTATGGTCTGGCGTGAACAGTATGTGTGCGAGATGGTTGCTGCGTAGAGATCTGGATGTCTTAACGCCTTTCCGTCGAAAGAGGTTTAAATTACAGAATACAGAGCTATTTGATAAATCAGCTCGCAAGGTAGAGGCATAATTTTCAGTTCTCTGAATAGCTCTCTACAAAAAATGGCGTACACGGCTCGCTCATGATGAGGATCATGAGCGTATATGAACGTATATGAGGCCACTATCCAAATAGAAACCGAACAATTTTATTGAATGTACCACCTCTAATGGGGTATCGCTCGCGGTGACTGTGAGAGGCAGCGGAGGTGTATCATTCAGAAGAAGGACACTCCACAATCCACAAATACTTTTAGATTATTGTTTTTACACTTTTTCACAACCCACGGCGGCATTTTTAAAATATTTTATTGCGACGCAAACTGATCTGTCACAGACGATGGCAAATCTCATAATGGCGGCCGATCGGCTTGTATTAGTGTAAGTGTTTGCGTGGGGCTATGTATTTACACGTTTACCGGCTTGTTTTGGTGCCTCACTGTTATGTAAGGTGACACGTAGTCCTTATTTTTTTATTCGTCCGTGTTAGTTATAAGATTTCTGTAAACTTTTTGAACCAAATAAACCTTTTAATTATTATATCATATATTTTATATGTACATAGGTAGCTAAGCAAATTTTAATATCGCAGCTTATACCTACAGGTTTAAATCTGCAGAACGATTGTAATATTATCAACACGACTGGTCCCAGTCGGCCCCAATGTGATGTTGGAATCCTGTTTGCGGTACAAAGATGCTACAAATTTGTCCCTGGAGATCTTGTAGCTGTCTCTGCAACTTTAGTTATGCCTTTGAAGTATCTATAAATTTAAATTTTTATGTTTTCCAACTAGACGATTAAAAGTATTCAGGAATTATTTTTTGAATGACTACAATACTTAATTATTTGTATGTTTATAGTAAATAATATTCATAACTTTAACCACTCTTTTTGTGTTTCTTTAAGTAGTAGTAGAAGTAAGTCTAGTCTGTCCGTCTGTCAAGGTTATTTTCCTCAGGAAAGCGTTTAGGTACGAAATTTAAACTAAGAATAATATTAGTATGTAGTACGTAGGTGATATAGAAAAAAAATTTAACAAAAAAGCAACCGACTCCAAAACATGCACTAAAAAGCATAAAACTAATTGCGTATTTTAAACAATCTAATTAATTAGTCTAATTCTAGTTACAATTATTGTAATTTTGGAATCGGTGTCCTTCCGCCGAGACCTGCTCTCGCCTCCTCACGACTCAAGCACATCTCACCTATAACTATGTATGTAGTTACAAACCTACCTTGGATGACACCGACTCCAAAAATTACAATAATCGTAACTAGAATAAGATTAATTAATTAGATTGTATAAAAATACGCAATTATTTTTATACTTTTTAGTGCATGTTTTGAAGTCGGTTGTTTTTTGTTAAAATGTGTTTTTTATTTTTTGATTATTAATGAATTTAAGTACACTAACAGACAATTTGTCTAAATATGTGTAATTTGTCTAAATTTTTCAATGCAGCAATGAACGTAAGCGCTTTGCATTTTGATTACAGACAGTGGCAAATTCTGCCACAGATAAAATGTTTTTTACCCTTACTGTAAGTTGTTAAGGAGTCCCATTGATCATCATATTCGACTACGACAATTGCTTGACCATAACTATGTTATGGTAAATAACTTAAATATCCGGATACCATAAAAAAGATTCAGCCGATTATCGTTAATTTGCTTGTAAGAATCGAAGAGATTCCGTTACTTTGTCATTGATTCCGTCATCAGAACCTAACCAAACTCTCACCAAACTATCTTTGAAGTATATCCTATCTAATAAAAAAAGAGTCATCGAAATCGGTTGGCGCGATATTGAGTTATTTGTAAATTTTTTATTCACTTTGCTATACGTATGTATAGAAAATTTAAGACTTTTATGGTTTTCTCATGGATGCCATTGGCAGGTCTGGAACAAATTACAATGGGACCACAAGGGAAGCACCAGCTTTCAAATTAAAAAGAAAGAATTATCAAAATCGGTTCACCCAGTTGAAAGTTTTGAGGTAACAAACATAAAAAAATACCGACGAATTGAGAACCTCCTACTTTTTTGAAGTCGGTTAAAAATTAAAAGAATTTATCATATAATTTAAAAAATTTAAACATTTTAATTAATCTGATATCTGTAAAACAATAGCGAATATGTAATAGATTAAAAATAAATTAATATGCAGGTTACACAGGTTACAGCAATAACAATATAACTTATAGTAAATCAGGTCCATAATTGTTTTAAATGACTTTATAGCGAAGAGTAAGTAATCAGATTTATGCAGAACTTAAAGGATTAAAACCGGCCCCCAAACTCCTGGTTCTCATAATAATGTCCTCTCAAGATTACAACCTCGTGTTTCCTGAACAAATCTTTTCCACTAAGAGTTTGAAGATAAATATTTGAGAAGCAAAAGTATCAGTGTTAATTTAGAAGGTGAGAAAGAGACGTTATTTGCCGTTGTCTTTCTCCGCAGTATAGAGCATTATAACATAGTGTTAGTGTGTATTATCAAGTAGATACCTACTTATAAAATTAAATATTTAACCGAAATTAAGCACTTTATATTCGTCGTTATGTTTTTCATTTAATTACTGAATATACCGCATTAATGTTCGGAAAAGTAGGGCTAAATATTACTACTTTAATGATAAGCAACATTAAATAAAAATTTATACACTAATGGTTTAACAATATCGTATGTGTAAAGATTTCAACATAATAAAATATCGAACAATTTTTATAAATTGCGTGCTTGCTTAAAACCTTTACTTGGACCTCCAAGTAAATAAGTGTTTTTACTTCATAGGTACCTACCTATGAAGTAAAAACACTTATTCGTAAGAAGGCCACTTTCACTTAGGTACGTGTCTATATATATATATATACATAGAATGTATTATCTTATGCATCAAGGCGTAGTCGCTCAGGATTCTTGAAAAACCCAAAAGTTCTGAGCGGCACTACAATTGCGCTCGTCACCTTGAGACGTAATATGTTAAGTCTCATGTGGCCAGTAATTTCACTACCTACGGCGCCCTTCAGACCGAAACAATATTGTTTACACATTACTGCTTTACAGTAGAAATAGGCGCCGTTGTTTTACCCATAATCTAGCCGGCATTCTGTGCAAAGGAGCTTCCGACTGGTAAAGCCTTTAGTGCTTAAGTTACATATCTATTGTATTCTGTTCTGTTACAACATGTTTCGAGCGGCAGTGGTATATTTGCCGGCAGCCTCTACTAACAGACTCCAATTGTTACTTACCTCTGCAACGTGCTTTTTTGTCAATAAACAGATCGAGGCAAATTTTACCATAGAAAAAGATGTATTATTTTGAGCTCCGAATCTCTAATCTCAGTTCAAATTTAATGTATAGAATGTAAATATTACATACATGTCGTGTATAGCTTCAAATAATTTGTAAATATCCGCAAATATTTGAGGAAATATTCAGGTTCGTTAATTTAAGCCGATTTACGCTTACCACACTAGGTTACAATATTCCCTTTAAATTGCTGCGAGATTCTTGAAAATATGGTTTGGGCGAAATTATTATAATAATGGATACCTTTGTAGAAATGAGGTTATCCGTAGCAGAACCAAAGTTACCGACATAAAAATCCAAATGATTACGAAACTGAAGTGGCAGTGGGCACAGCACATAGTTCGACCGACAGATGGCCGTTGGGGTAGTTATGTCCTCGAATGGCGACCACGTCTTCCGGAGACGCAGTGTTGGTAGGCTCCCCACAAGATGGCCCGACGATCTGGTCAAGATCGCCGGAACACGTTGGATGAGGCCAGCGCAGGACCGATCGTCGTGGAAATCTTTGAGGGAGGCCTTTGTCCAGCAGTGGACATCTTCCGACTGATGATGGTGATGTAGATTTTATTATACACTTATATACCTGTGTAGCAGCTGACAATACAAAACCTGATGAATAGGCAAAGCTATGACTATAGGAAAAGTAAAATATGTTGTATTTAACTCACCTGAGAATGCAATGGATAATAAGTAGAATTTTAATTTTAGGTGGATTTTTTTTTTACATTTTTATATTTCTCTATTATAGTTTCATTAGAGTTTCTCAGATTGTAGAGAATATAAACAAAATTATATGAAATCAATAATAATAATATCGATCCATGCACAATTTGGATCAAATTAAGTGGTACTCGGACTTGTGCAGGATCCATACAACATCTCAAGTAAGGACTATTAAATATACTCTTTGTACAAATTTATGTATGGTGTTTTTAATCAATTCAAATTCGAATTAATGTTTGCATTGCATGTCGTTTTTGGATGCATTTACCATATTTACCAGTGGGAGGCACCTTTGCACAGGATGCCGGCTAGATTATAGGTTACTAGCTACGGCGCTTATTTCTGCCGTGAAGCAGTAATGTATAAACATTACTGTGCTTCGGTCTGAAGGGCGCCGTAGCTAGTGAAATTACTGGGCAAATGAGACTTAACATCTTGTCTCAAGCTGACAAGCGCAGTTATTATGCCGCTCAGAGTTTTTGGGGTTTTAAAGAATCCTGAGCGGCATTGAATTGTAATGGGCAGGGCGTATCAATTACGAGCGGGACATTCAGCTGATGGCTGAATGTCCCGCTCGTCTCGTCCCTTATTGTCATAAAAAAATTGTTTTTCTACCTTTGATTCAGACACAAACGCTTAATTATCTGTTATTATTGATTATGCAATGATTTCGAACAACAATTTAAATGTAAGCAATAATTTTCCCAAATATAATTAAATCTTCTTGTCGTCAATGCATCAGTTTTCCTCACCACGTAAACTTTACTATACACGTGGATATATTCTGTTTGATCGCAACATAACTTCGAGTAGCGAATGCGATGTTTCCATGTTGACACTACGGAGACTTAATATCCTGTACGGCTGCTGCCTCGTGTCAACGTTTCCTGTGCTGCTCTGTAATAACTAATAATGCAGAATACATTCTATCTACGTACTTATTATGCTACATAATAATAATAAATTTATTTATTTCAGGCAACATTGCCCATATATTGTTAATTTTAACTTATTCTAGGATTAGTAATATTACAAAGATTTATTTTAAGATTTAAGAATAATATTCCATTTTCTATTAATTATGTACATTATTTAAGACTCTTAATATACTATTTTCATTTTTATTAATTCTATCCCTAATTTAAAAAATCTTTTTCCTCAGTATAGCATAAAAATCATCTACTCTGTATATGGCAAACATACGAGATGCACTACAAAAACGTGGTAATCCCAAGAACATCCTAAAAGCATTATTATATTGAACTCTAAAAATGTTCATAATTTTACGTGTATGCTTCACCCACAAGTTACTTGTATAAAAGGACTGACAGTGAACAGTAGCTTTTTGACATTCCTACTGCACTTCTGAAATCTTCTAATTATCATGTTCGCCCTAACTGACAAATTTCTTCTCTCTCTCTCTATATCATCAATAATAACAGACTACTGACTGCTGGTAACAAAATGGCCTAAATATTTAAATTGATTTACATTTACTAACTCTTTTCCATTAAGATATACTGGAGGGACGCAGTCAGGACCTCGCCCCGACCGAAACACTAAAACATCACTTTGTTTTTCATTATAAAGAACCATGTTTACATGCATATTTTTGACAGATTATATATATAGACTATGCTAGATATCATATTATGTATTTGGATAAAGAATCTTCTCATATTTGAATCCCTGCAAGCCTGGCCAGTGAGATTTTTTGAATATTCTTCCCATGTGGGTCTATTACAATAAAACTTTTAAGGCTTTTTTCCAGTACGGATCCCTAAAAATATAATGCAACGAAAACCTCGCAACCTGAAGTTTTATCTGGTCTTAATAAAAGCGGCAGAAATCCACAATTCCGATCACGTAGACAATTATTCGAGTAAAGTGTGCGAACTTGAATCACTAACCTCGCCGAACGTCCAACTTTTACAATAAATCCATCTCGGCCTCGACAGTTAATCAGTCTCACGATAAAAGCTTCAATCGAGCTTGCGAACGACCTGCGAAGCGCCTCCTCATTTTGTCATCATTATTCTCATTTATGAAGTTACGAGGCGATTATGATCTGGTATTAATTATTGTTAAGTGCGACGTTCATGGTGATACTATTAATGTGGGCCTAAATAACTTTAGTCATGTTTATTGGTGAGGTACACGGATTGCTATTGTTAATATATTTGTATATTATAATAGATCAATGTACTTAATAGGACGTCACGTCAAGCCACATACATCACATCTTAAGGAATTCGTGTTTAAACTTTAATAAATATTAGTGAATTCCATACATGTGGGTTGGACTACTAAGTCGTGATGTCATTAAGGAGTGACAGAAGGCTGCCATTTTTTGTCAGTCCGTTAACATGAATCACGTGACCAGTTTTGTGTTCTTAACTCAATCTCGACATGAGTGTGGTTTGGAATGTTTTTCTGGAATTACGTCCTTATGTCGTTCTCTTTGAATGTAATTACAAACATGTTTATATTCTCTTTGATAACAAACACAACAGCGATATTGTATCTGTAGACGACAGGGTTGTTTTGTATTTTTTTTTTACTCTTTTAAATAATTTATTATAGTCGCAACAGTCAGTGCTATATATACTTCTTATAAGTTACCAATTACTCGTTACCTATAGCTCATAAGTGGTTGTATCTCAGCTCAGTTATCGAATCGCCAAATCCAATACATACGCCTCTATTTATAGAAGTAAGAATTAGTCTCAAATATTCTCGAACAGTCTAGGTAGTAGCAAAAAAAGACTAACTAGGTATGTTAAGGTCTTGATTACTTTACGCTTGGAGGCATCTATTTCGCGACGTCTTAGATCGTTTTGTGATGTACACGGCACAGATAATAATATTATTAATGTTATGATACTGCTCAATCACAACAATCCCTCGCTTCACACGCTATGTTCTTTCATAAAACGTGCTTACAGCACATGAGGAAAGTTTCGTTCACACACAACAGCTTACAGACCATAGTTACCTACAAAGTTTCCATCGCTGGTGAGTACTTCTATAAATAACATTGTCCGCAGCGCATTGTTTATGAACAAAGCAAATCTCATCTTGAACCGATGCGGATACATTGTGGCTATTCGTCTCCAACTTATCCGTCCGAGTACAAATACAATTGATGCTTGATCAAACTTCCACAACTTGCCTCCACTCTGTATTCTTACAATGGGAACTCTTGACAATTACTTTCTTCTTATTCGTAAAATGTGAGGGACTAAGTTTTCGTTAGGTTCACTGTTAAAACTTAATAAAAACATTTATTATACATACATATTTATATGAAAAGACACACAGAAAACATGCGCAATTCAGATATTTATTTCGACATAATATTATCCATATTATAAAAGTGTCAAATGCTGAGAAAAACTGCCTAAGTAGGAATTAAAACAGGGCCAACAAATTTTGGTTGGGATTCTATTTTCTATTTTGTGGAAATTTTATTCCATCAGTGTAAGTGTATTGAAGGCTATACACACACACAGGAATATACATTTTATTAAAACGGCATGAAAAAGTATATTACCTTTACTATTGAAGAGCCGGCTTTAAATTCACATATGGATATTATATTATGCAAGTTGTAGGTCTTAAATAATTAATACGTCTAGATAAAGTCTCTTGCTGTTAATCGATAAAAACAGGCCAGGAAGAATACTTTAGTGTGCGTTGTCACGCTACAAGCTACGTCTTACACTCGCGTTTTGTTTGACACTTTGTGTTAGTGTGCGTGAATTTCTCAAAATAGAGGTTAGTTCTAAGCTCTTTTTTTTTCGACATTTTCACAGCTGTATCTAGACGTATAAATGGTTTATGTTTTACTTTAATATCTGCTCTTATCATATACTACAATTACTAAGGATTATAATATAAATAATTGTATTGGAGGGCACCGCTTGTCAATTTCAGGGATAAGAATTGATTATGGCCTCAATAAATACATCTTATAAAATTTATGACGTGGCTTCCATGTACAGAAATCGATCGGTTCCTGTTTTTTTATTCACATTACGCGCATGTAGGTAGGTATATATACTCAAATTTAATAAAAAACTAGTAGGAATTTGACTCGTTTAGTAAATAAATTACATAATGACGATCCAGACATATACTTAAGTCCAGAGAAGAAGAAAAAGTGCTCTTTTCCCATCGGACATTTAAAAAATCTAAAATAAAAGCGCGGCACAGACGTTCGCTCCGAGAATATTGGCGAAATATTAGTTTTTTGTCACATTTCAACGTTTAGGAGTTGTACTACACGGACTAGTAAAAAATGAGTACTCCGTGTCACCTTGCATAACAGTTTCGCACCAAAACAAGCCGATTAACGTGTAAATACATAGCCCCACGCACACACTTACAATACTACAGGCCGATAGGCAGCCATTATGAGAATTGTCATCGTCTGTGACAGATCAGTTTGCGTCTCAATAAAATATTTTAAAAATACCGTCGTGCGTTATGACAAACGATACTGTATAAGTATTTGTGGCAATATATGATTATTTAAGGGAGAAAAAATTGTGTAACTGGTATACCCCGTAACCGCACACACACTAGCATAAAGGTGCTTCACTTGCTAATATCACGGCGCGGAGTCCTTCTTTGTTTACTAGTCCGTGTTGTACTATTATTATATTATATTCTTTGGTCGCGCTAGACAGCCGCACCACCTCGGAATATTTAAGAAGTATAATATTATGTAGAGCAAAAGCCTTTTAACTTTAAGAGTACATTATTACCGCACCACATCATAAACCGAAGTATTTGTATTTTGTACAGTCGCGTCGCTTACTTAGACTTGCTTTTATTACTTTTATTGCCGGCCATTTGTATAAATACGTATCTAAAGCGGAAAAAGTCGCGCCGGGATTAAGTTGAGCGTCGCGGTCGTACGTTATGAGAACATCCGCATTATATTTCAGCACTGGCATGAATTATGCGTTGCAGAATCGCACTTGCGAAATATTATTTAGAATCAAGCGACGCTTGGTTCATTTTCTTGGTTATTTCATCTTGAATTATTAATTAGTCGTAATTATACATTATCTCGCTAGATAGAGCAGGAGCCCGGCGTTGTTATATTAATTATTTGTATCAACACTACGATGTTCACAATAAGTGGACTCATATCCACGTTACCAACACACGGGTTTCTCTCTCTGGCAGCTCGCCAGCTTTTGTTATTTCCCTGGACTCAAGTGTAATTTGGTATAGACGTGATGACATGCTTGTTGAATTCATTTGATAATGTACGTAATAATACTGTCTGTCTTCTTTTATTATTCTCATTATTTTTTATTTTTAAGCGTTCGTGCCCAAAGTATATACATAGTATATACACTAAAAGTTTTGCACTTCTAGCTATTAGGAACTATTTGAAATTCGAATGTTATATTTTTTGAAACGCAAACTTTTTAGTATTAATACAAAATAATTGGCGGGAAATCATGTGTCAATTGTTTTTTTATCACACATCAAAGTTCTAAGTACGCAACGAAAATAGAATTAAGTCGAAAACATTTTAGGGCGATGATTTTTATGATATTAAGTCCTCACCTTGCTTGAGCACCGTGAGGCGATGGTTTGCTGAATTTCAGAGAGGTCGGGTTTCTTTGCATGACGAATTTCATGAAGGGCGGCCTTCAACTGCCGTCAACAAAAATAATGTGGCCACTGTTAAGCTAATTGAAGAAAACCCGCGGATTACCTATGAGCCAATTCGTGGACTATTGTGGTGTTGGTATGAACAAAAGTCAGAAAATGTTTTAAATGTAAAGGAGACTATTTTGAAAAGCAATAAATTATGTTTATTGCTTTTCAAAATACTCACTTATTTTGGTTATAACATGTTGTTTTTTTAAGTTACGCAAAACTTTTAGTGTGACCTCCTACGTATATCAAACTTTTCTGCCGTAAGTGCATTCATATTGAATTCAAGGCATCATTGTGAATATTTTACAGATATAAAAAATATGAAAATCTCCTTACAAACGGACTGATATTAATTAGATATTCACAGGATTTATGATCTGCGTCAACAAATAAACATGATCCAACACTAATTAGTCCCCGTGAATGATTTCACCAAATTACGAACTCGACGTGACCTTCTCCTAATCTCCTTCGTGAATAGCAACTTCTATAGACTAGCTGTTACTAGCGGCTTTGTCTGCGTTTATGAGTAAGCCTCTGTGTTTTCTTATAAGTTTATTATATGCAGGGGCGTGCATATCAACCTATAGGCAATTAGGCAGTGCCTACGTCGTTATAGACCGAAATAAGTATAGCACAAGTGTTAAAGTTAATTTAGTTTAATTTAAATTATTTTGATATTAAAGAACGATATCTCAAGTGAATTTCCTATTAAACAATTATTGGGGTTGAGCAGGTTATCATCAACTTTTAAGATCCTGTAGATGAAGCCACAACCTGAGAGTTGAACAAAGACATATCTACGTCATTTTTGTTCCGTTATTTTATATCCAAACTTCTATTGAACTCCCACTCATAAAATTTTTCCTTACGCTAGATACTATATACGGTAATTTTAAGCAATCTTCGCATATCCTAAAGCTCAACTACAACCAACCAGTCAGATCCACAGTGTCTACCTTGCTAGAAAACCAATGCACGCCCCTGATTATATGCGATATATTTTACTTCAACATTAAGAAGGGAAGCGATTGCCTTGTTTGTACCTTTGGTTTCTGCAACATATTTCATTTGTTTGAAAAAAACATCGTCAGTCAAATATTCATTTGTATTGTACATAAGAAAAATATTATATCCATTATTTTTAATCTCAAAGTTTTGGAACTCGTTTATTGCTTAATGTAGCCCATTCTGTTGTGCAATAAAAAATATGAGCAAATAAAGAAGAGTGAGATGTGACTGAGTGGCATCCAAGACAAAACAAAAGAAGAAATAGCAGACAGCATAAATAAAATTTTATGAACGATGCGGGGCTTGAGCCCACGTCCTCTGGCGTTTCGTGCCAGTGCTCTCCCAACTAAGCTAACCATTCAAATTCAAATTCAAATATTTTTATTCAAAATAGGATGTGAAATCACTTATTGAAAGTCGAAAAAAACTACCACCCATTCCAAAGTGAATGCCTCAGGCCTGAGAAGAATGGGCGCAACAAACTCAGCGGGCTTTTTTTTTCATCAAAAATATGTTTTACAATTAAAAAAAACTTTGTAAATACAAAGTAACATTGTACAATTAAACTTATTATTTAATAGCCTGAGGGCGGTCGCTCCATTCCCAATCTGTGGTATCATTAAGAAAGTCATTTATGTTATAGTAACCTTTACCACACAAACGTTTTTAAACAATTCTTTTGAATAACGTAACACCTTTGTTTTGAACATTTTCTGGGATCTTGTTGTAAAAGCATATACATCGCCCCACAAAAGACTTACTAACTCGACTAAGCCGAGTAGTAGGCATCATCAGTTTATGTTTGTTCCTGGTGTTAACATTATGGTTATGACAGTTTCTGGCAAATTCACTTATGTGCCTATGAACATACATTACATTATCAAGAATATATTGACGAATATAAGCAACAGTCAAGATGTTAATTTCTTTGAATTTTGCTCTCAATGATTCTCTAGGACCTAGGTTATAAATAGCGCGAATAGCCCTCTTCTGCAGCACAAATATTGTATTAATATCAACAGCGTTGCCCCATAGCAATATACCATAGGACATAATACTATGGAAATAACTAAAGTATTCTAGTCGCGCCGTATCTATGTCAGTTAATTGTCTAATTTTTTAACCACGTATGCTGCAGAACTAAGTCTGTTCGCCAATCCTTCAATATTATAAAGGGGCCCCATTGTAATTTGGAATCTAGAGTTATGCCAAGAAATATAGCAGATTCCACCGGTTCTATCACCTCTCCGTTTAACAAAACATTTGCATTTACATTTTTGACATTTGGTACGGTAAATTTAATGAATTTAGTTTTCTTGCTATTTAACAATAGGTTATTAGCGCTAAACCAGTACACGATGTCAGATAAAATATCGTTCACTTCGTCATACATAGCTTGGTTTCTTTTCACTTTGAAAATCAGTGAAGTGTAGTCCGCAAACAATACTACCTTATGTTATTTCTCTATAAGATTAGGAAGATCATTTATATAGATAAGGGAGAGGAACGGTCCAAGAATAGACCCTTGTGGTACCCCCATACTGAGAGGAGTCCCAGGAGATCTCCTGCCATTCACGTTGACCCTCTGAATTCTATTGTTTAGATATGAAGTCAGAAGATCGAGCGAAGTTCCTTTTATGCCATAGTGGTATAGCTTCCTGACCAGCGTTGAATGTTGAACACAATCAAAAGCCTTAGATAAATCACAGAAGATGCCAAGTGCATTCTGCGATTCCTCCCAGGCATCAAAAATATTCTTGATCAGCTGCACCTGCATCCGCTGTTGAACGTCCCCTAGTAAAGCCAAATTGTTTCAAATGAAGTAACTTATGAGAGTTAAAGTAAGTAAGCATTTGGCTTAAAATTATTTTTTCAAAAATTTTACTAAGGGTCGGCAAAACCGACACAGGACGATAGTTGTTCGGGTCAGAAGAGCATCCCGACTTAAATATTGGTGTAATTTTACTATGTTTCAGAAGGTCAGGAAACACGCCACGATTAATACAATTATTAAATACTATTGCAAGATATGGTGCTATGACATCAATTATTGAACTTATTATTTTAACAGAAATGCCCCATATATCAGCAGTTTTTTTCATGTCTAGAGATTTAAAAGTTTTAATTATTTCTCCAGGGCTAACAAAACTAAAATTGAAACTTTGTTGACATCCTATAATATTTTCCAGAAGAAGTGACTCAGCAACACTGGTGGAGGAGACAAGAGTGTTTGTGATAGAAACTGGAATCTCAGAAAAAAAAATCTCAAAAGCAGTAGCAACTTCCTGGTGAGATTGAATTATTGTATTGTTTATTGATAGATTATATTCAATGTTGCGGTCTTTCAATCTTCCAGATTCCCAGTTAATAACATTCCAAGTCATCTTTATTTTATTTGGTGCATTTTTAATTATTTGTCTGATATGCATAGACTTTGCAATAGAACAAACACTTTTAAATAATTTAGAGTATTTTTTAACTTACTCGAGAAAAGATGCATCATGATTATACAATGATCTCTCACTATACAGTTCATATAGCCTTTGTCTGCTCCTATGAATGCCAGCTGTTGCCCAATCATTAAATGACAGGAGACCACCTGATTTGATTGTCTTAGAAGTAAATATAGAAGCAAACTCTGCTTTAATCATTTTAAATAACATATCATACATTTCATTTGGATTAATATTATATTTGAAGTTCAAGTAACGTATTGTCATCTCGTAAAATCTCGTATGTTTTGTTCAACTCTCAGGTTGTGGCACGGAACGTCAGAGGTCATGGGTTTGAGCCCCGCATCGTTCATAAAATTTTGTTTTCAAATTTTATTTGTGTATTAATCCTAGAAGTGAGGGTTATCACTTTAAAAACATAACAAATTGAGCAGTCAGCATCCTAAATCCTACTTAGAAAGTCGACATTTAAAAAGCGGCAGGCGCACAATAGTCCGGCAAAGATTGGACATAGTGGAAAAATCTTGACCAGTAATAATACTACCAGTGTCAAATATGTTGTTTGTACTGTAATTATTATTATAATTTAAGTTTTTTATGCACAAATCACACATAAAATCGATACAAGATTTCATGTAACGTCAAAGATTGTTAGTAAAATTTATTACTATTAAGTATGTGTTATTATAAGACATGTTGAAAAGTTATCATCATCTAATATATAAAATTCTCGTGTCATGGTGTTAAACATGGAACTCCTCCGAAAAGGCTTGACCGATTCTCATGAAATTTTGAGTGCATATTGGGTAGGTCTGAGAATCGGACAATATCTATTTTGCATCTCCCTAAATGTTAAGGGTGGTCCACGCCAATTTTTTATTTTTATTTTTTGACATTTTTTTTTAAATTTGTTTGGTTATGAGTCAGGATTAAAAAATACATACAACTTCAAATTTTCATCCATCTACGATCAACAGTTACTTTTGTATCGCGATTTTAGTATCGGCAATACAAGGTTTGCTGGGTCAGCTAGTAATAATATATGTTTCGAGACAGATACTTGTATCCAAGTAATAAGGACTCAAGTACTATCAGTGTTGTAACCTCATAAAACTTGATTAAAAATAGGTAAAGTTTTCTTCATTATCGAGAGTAAAGTGTAACCATAAATTGAAAAAACTTTCGTCGTCTTATCAATCAACACTTCCATCGTGCTGGCTGGAAACTTGAACCAAAGAGTTTCACGCCATAGATTAAATAATAAGTTTTAATGATTTGCTTTGCACAAATAGCGATCATAAAACTGGTACATTTTTGTAACGCAATCCAGCTAAATGGCATGGAAGGTATAATTAACTATAATTAGTTAAACTTTTCTAATAATTATAGGGGTTTATAATTCATTTTTTTTTGCGGAGAACCCTAATAAAATTTCTATGAATGTTGCTATAATTCCTTCTTATAACTATTAAAAGTCAGACAGACATAGTCATTGGTTTTTTTTATTACTACGACCTTCGAACTTTACCCTGTATAAAATTTGAAAAAAAAAATATTTATTTACAACATGACAATGCTTATTATGTACTTATTATGCTATACTTACAATAAGTACTAATATCATTGCATATTGTATATTATACAATGATGTAAGTACTTACTAAATGTAGTAAAAAGTGCATATTTTTTCATAACAAACATACCTTTTAACTATATAAAATATTGGTAGCAGTTTTTTTTTATGAAATTAAATTTATTCTCAACTGAAGACTTAAAATACGTACTAACCCATTCTGGAAATCTCAAAATCGATACGATTTTGCAAAATACGAGTGCGATTGAGAGAATATATTAAATTTTTTCCTAAATGGTTCAACTAACAGAAAAGACCCCGAGGCAGACTTAGGAATGGTTCTCTTGAGGAAAACCTGAGGAGGCTTGAGAAGGAAGCAGAAGAGTCGTTGAAGAGGCAACATAGGTCTTTGTCCTAATATTATTAAGTAAGGTAAGTACAGTGCAAAATGAATTAGAAAGGACATGGTGACTTGTTAAATAATTAAGAAATTTGATTGGGTCAAAAAAAACACATTAAAAGAATTCTGTAAATGATCAAGTTTTGATAAAATAATTAAAATAAATAAGATACTAAATAAAATAAAATCGGCCATGTTAACGGAAAACACCAATCAGAGGGAATGCCGTCACGGCTCAGTAAAGATCACGTGGGCGTGACGACATAAGCGGCCACATAAAAGCGTTTTCACGAATAATTGTAAGTGGATTGGTTAAATGTAATAATTTCATTTACAGATAAACGATTATAATTCATACTGATACACGAGAAATGCAATATCTGTCATTATGCCACTTCGCTGAAAGCTTTTGAGTATTTGAATTTTTGGGTATTTCTAGAATCCTGAGCGGCACTGTAATGGACATGGCGTATCAATTACCATAAGCTGAATGTCCTGCTCGTCTCGACCCTTATTAAAAAAAGCTTTCTTTCAAGTACAAAAGCTTAGGCAAGTAACGCACTCTCATATCTAGATTATATATGGTGATGGTTAATTCTTTGCATACTTCATTCAAGTGTCCACTGACCATATTAACATGAAAATCAAAATAATCAAAATGGCCAACTATTTCCCGCAAACCAGATGGTAGCGATTCACACCATTTGATTAGCAGACCAGAGAAATCCTATGTGGGTATTGTCACGCGCCAATGAAATATCCTATAATTAACTCTTTTATAAATTTGCAAAATAATTTATGCAATGGGTTCAATATAAGAATAGGCGAGGTTGAGCATTCTTTCAACTATTTGAAGATTTGAGATATTTCATGATATTATAAACATGTCGACAATATAATTAAGAAAGCAAGTACTAAATCTCTCTCTTAAAATTGTTCTGTGGTATTAAGGTCATGTATATCTTATATTGTTCATTAGGCAGCAAACTCGAGTATTGTTGTCAAGTGTGGAACCCGCACTATTGAGTCTATATTAACGGACTTGAGACTGTTCAAAAGAAATTTATGCGGTCTCTTTAATACAGATCGAAAAAATTATAACGACAATCAGGAGTCTAGATGCAGGATGCAACAAACAGTACCACTTCAGCGTCGAATCAGTGATGTAGCATTGTACACAGAAATAGCTCAGGCATAAGTAGATTCGTCCTATCTGCTACGAGCGTCTCCCAGATCTGTCGTGAGATTCTCCCACAAGCACACAGCCGGTCTGAGGTTCGAGTCTCCTTAGGAGACGCCCCGCGACTGTTGTTGCGTAGTCTTTGCGGCCTCCACGGCCCACGTCCTACTTCGCTGTGAAAGCCAGGGCTGCTAACAGCACAGAGGAGGTTTTAGTCGGTATGGGGTGTCCGCTTACGCGGACACTCGAGTCCGACATATTACGCCCCGTTCCGGGGCGTAAATACGTAACAGTATTTCCTGCTCTCAAAAAAAAAAAAAAAAAAATAATATGTAAATGGTTGTAACATAAAAACATGTAAATGTATGTAAATGGTATTTATATAGTTTGTTATCCAAATAAAGTAAATTAAAAATAATAATAGGAATAATAAACGTTTCAATTAGTTTTTCGGTACGATGACCTAACAATGTCCACCACTCACTCCTCCGCGACGCCATCTTCAATAACTTCTTATGGATTGTTGCAGCCGATATACAAAACCGATTCGAGATTGTACTTGATGCATAGGGCCTGTTATTTACCTATCTACCCTCGTCTTCCAGATTTAGAGGCAGGGTTAGAATAATGAAAATGATTGCAAACTGTGCGCCTATCTATAAATCTTGAACCGTGCGCATCTGCAACCAGCACACATAAATGATCTCAGCGTTCGTTTTTAAAGTTTCTTAGCAGAAAACTGAAGAAATAAGATATGACTATAAAAATCAATCACAAAAGAAAAAGGAGCATTCATATTAGTAGTAATAATAACATTAAGTAAACAAACAGTAGTACAGTACGTATACATAAATACCCATACTACAGGCTATGCTTATATGCCTAAGCTGGGGCAAGTTAATAAGTGTGAAGTGTGTGAATTATATTAAATTATATACCATAATCAACAAAACATATGCGTTCATTGACTATAACATCATAAGAAATGCTACTACTTACACAGTAATATCAGTACATTCGTAATTTGCAAGTAATTAACTTACTGCACTTACGTACGGACATACACAGCAGCATTTTCGTGTATCTAATATGTTTCAATATTAATCAAACAGTGATCTAATACTGCATCAGGGGAATCTCATAGAAACCGGCTTTCTATTGGATATCTATCTGATTTATAGATAAAATCATAGTAAACTTACTTCTTTCTTGGAAGATCTAGTACGATAATATTTCAAACTTACGAAACAAACGAAAATTACTTATCCCTTAAGGCTTCTCTACGCCGGTAGGTACATGTCAGTCTGAATAGAAAGCCTGAAAGAGACTAGTCCAAAATGAAAGCAGGGAGATGCGGGTAGATATTTCTTGACGGATAAAACGAATAGATAGAGGTCTTTAATATAAACGAAGCAGACTTTAGTACTCTCGAAAAATGCAAGCATGGCGGTTAGTAACCCGTTGAATTTTTAAACAGCAAAGCTTTTGCTCGCGTTCGTGTCAAGCAAACACAGTGTTTGTGGCGAACTTCATTTTATATCAGAAATGTTAAGTACAGCATCAGACTTAAACGAGTTGAATTATATAAAGGTAGAGGTACAGATCTATTATTACTTACCTACCTACTGCCGTAGTAAATCTAGGGTGTGTCCACGTCATCGTCCGAGGCGAGAATATGATTATTAAGACGGATTTTGTTGACAACTTTCACACATTTTGTTTATTTACTTAGAACCCTAATTCATTTTCTAAAATAACAGTATCTTAAACATAGATATCTCCTAAATAATGGATGGGCTATCTCCGGCGACATCAGTTGAGCCGTTGGAGAGTTTAAAAAAGACAAAAAATAATAATATGGAATTCTGTTGTAAATCTCATGCTCAGTAAGGATAGGTAAAATTCGACATTTTGATATTAAAAATAGCCACTTTATACTATTTTATTACATGGTTATTTTGAATTATATATGATTAAATGTTTGTTATGAATTATAAGAGTGCTATAAAATAATAATTACCAACGAAACCCGGTGTTTTTATAGAAGCAGCCAACTCTCAAAGTAGAAATCATATTAAAGGTGGTGTTACTGTAACCACTTGCTTACCTTGCAGGTATGGTATGTATGGTATGCTCGTAGATATTTTGCTACCTTTGTGTTACACACGGGGGGAAGGAGGAGAACGATAACAACATGAAGTCGGCCCCAAATTCTAACCTCACCTGCACGCGGTACTTCCTGCTAAACAACGTCGAGGCTCTGGCGACCGACCTGTGGCAGTATAACCACGGCGGGGCAACCTAAGCAACAGAAGAGGCGTCCACAGCATTGAGATCCAAATAATCCTTAAAAGGACTGGTGCAGAAGGCAACGGGAAACCACTGCAACTAATTTTCCCAAGAAAGTCACCATGAAAGTACAATCAGAGAGATCACGAAATGACCACAACCAAGAGTGGTTGACAGAGGTCAAGAGTGTAACGACGAAGAAGATGATGTTACGCCACAGACTTTATTGTATGCAAATAAAAAAAATTGTGACGAAAATATGAATGTGTCAAAATGACAAGTATCAGTGTCTGTCCGGAACTAAGAATTGTATCAAGTAACAGATACATGACCATACCCTCAGTTCATGAAAAAAAAATATAATGAAAATAACTTGGAATAAAACTAAGCGCAAATAGTGAGGGACGGATTCCGTATTGTCGGGGCTGCCATACCAAACTAGATTCAATTGTTTCTTTATTGGATTACACTTATATAAACGGAAAAAATTAATGACATTTCTTTCTCCTTTACTAAAATGATATCTAGTATAATTAGATCAAATAATGGACTACGAGGGAATAAAACTTAGATTACTAATTACGAGTAGATAATTATAGGTATGGGAAAAAGTTTCTTCCAATTTTATATGAAAACACAAGATAATTTCTTTTCGAAGTTTATTTAAATACATTTAGCTACAGTATACATGTGCTATTTATTCCATTTTTTTTTGCCATTCTGTAGGTAATGTATATGATCCCGTTGTGGTAGAATTTTGCTACTTCTGATCAAAAAACGCGATAAGTAGTTTTGGCAGTTCTCTCTTGATGTTAGCCTGACATTACTTAAATAATTCTATAGAGACTGAGACAGGTGGGAACAGCCTAGCGAAATTCTCTAAGCAAAAAGCGATAGTAAGAAACGTGCAGGCCTTGATAGATTTACAGATGGACGGCGATAATCTTGTAAAAAACGGAGATAGCCGAAATCCACTACGTTTTAAGCAACTGTTCGCTTTCAAGCGCTTTAGCCGGATTGTACTTCGTCGCCATAATATTATATTACTATTTAAAAATTATATCATTTCACTGCACGTTTCATATTAAACTAAATTTAAATCTTTACTGAAGCAGGCCCGCCTCTTATTTAGTATTTACATTATCTTTGGATGGAAATCTGAAGGTGCTAGGTCAGGGCTATATAGCGGATGCTATAACACCTAAACTCCCCCAGCTAAACTATTAATTTTGCCGAGTGGCTAAAGATGTGTGTGGTCTAGCGTTATCTTTATGAAAGACCATACCCATTCTTTTGATCGATATCGGCCCCTTTCAACTTCTTGATAAGGGACGAGATTGAGAGACGTAATTGGTACGACCTGCCCATTATAATATGCCTCAGGATTCTTGAAAATCCCAAAAATTCTGATCGGCACAACAATTGCGCTCGTGTCCTTGACACATCAGATGTTAAGTCTCGTTTGCCCTGTAATTTCACTAGCTACGGCGCACAATAATGCTTACACATGACTGCTTCACGGCAGAAATAGGCTCCGTTGCCTATAATCTTGCCGGCATCTTGTGCAAAAGAGCCTCCAGCTGATTTAATTTTTTCTTAAATAAATTCTTGCTTTAATCTCATCATCTGTTGGCAGTAGAAATCACAATCACAATCTACCCGGTGGTAAATGCTCATAATGAACATCTTACTGTGAGTTAATCTAGGTTTTGCCACAGTCTGACCGACCTTTTTCAGACATTCTTGTCGTTCGTGAGCCACTTTTCATTATCACCAGTCATTAATGTTTTAAAAAAGATTGGTGTCATTACGTCACATTAAAGGTAATAAGATTATAACATAAATGAATACACGCTTCATCAGGTTTCATTCATCTGGTGTGGCACTTATATGTCGAGTTTTTTTGTAAATAGAGTTTTTTCAAATGCGTCAAAACAGTTTAGTGGTCTATTACCAGTTCTTCAGCCATGTCGTAACTGCTGATGTGCCGATCTTGCTCCACATTTCAAACATAGAGTCCATCTTTAAAGCGTTACAGGGAGACATCGAAATTCCCTTTGAAAACTTTGTGCTACTCTTACTACATTAGGTCCATAGACGTTACCATTATTTAAAAACTATTAAAATATAAAGAATTTTTTCATTAGATTCATTTAGTTTGACCGAAACTTAAACAAATGTAAAATTTTCATGAAAGATACGAAGAGTAAAGTCAAAAATTTTATTTTAGTTTATATTATATAAGACTTTTCCCCCGACTTATTACGTATTTTTTTATGAAAATAAGGGACGAGACGAGCAGGACGTTCAGCTGATAGTAACTTATACGCCCTGCCCATTACAATGCAGTGCCGCCCAAAATTATTGCGAAACCCAATAATTCTAAGCGGCCATACAACTACGCTCGTCACCTTGAGACATACGATGTCAAGTCTCATTTGCCCAGTTATTTCACTAGCTACGGCGCCCTTCAGACCGAAACACAATAATGCTTACACATTACTGCTTCACGGCAGAAATAAGCGCCGTTGTGGTACCCATAATCTAGCCGGCCGGCATCCGGTGCAAAGGAGCCTCCCATTGGTAAATTCTCAGGTATATTCAGCCCTGTTTATTTTTGAACACACATGACTGAAATTTTAGAAATTTAGTTTGTATTCATATATCTATATTAGGTATGGTGTTAAATTTTTATTTATTCTCAGACCTTTGGATGGCATTTTCAAAGTGACTAACAGCCAATTTTCATATTCAACCCTAATCCTCATTGGCAAGTCGAGATTGACATTTAAATACATATTCAAATATGAAAGATAAGTGTTTTATGAGCTACTTAAATGGATTTAGATGTTAAGGTTATGTCGATATGAGGTTCAAGATTAACTATCGAACGACAAAATCTGTCTAGAGATTGTGTGAAGAAACATGGTGGTCGTAAGTCAAATAAAGTACTAATACCAGTACTACTAAAACTTATTATTACTAAAACTTACTCACAGTATGGTTTATTTAATTAAATTTCATAAACCTTCACCCCCTAATTCCTCTCTTTGTATATAAGTAAACACTTATTCTGGGTTTCCACGGAAGACCAGCGTTGTGGATTCTTTCGAAACCACAACTATGCTGAGTTGGGGGCCCATTGGCGTCATTTGATCATAATTACATAGATTAGTATAACTTTAAGAACTATTATCAGAATGTATAATGACGTCAATAAACATTTTCTCTTTCTTCTTTCTATCTTCTTTATTTCCAACCAAGAGTAGGCACAAAAGAACTTGATCATGTTTTTTAAAAAATGACGGATTTCAGTCCTTTTCCTGATATGCCCCAAATCAATCCCTTAGGGGTAGAATTTTCAAAAATACCTTCTAGTGTCTGGGTAAAAATTAAGGCAAAAAATTAGGCACCTTTATGCAAAATTTCAAAATGGCGTCGAATTGATGAATCAGTCAGTCAATCAGCACTTAATATCTAAATGTACTTATGAAAGATTTAGTAACACGACATATCGATTTAATTCAAATTCGAAATATAATTACATTTTTGTTTTTAGCTTGATGTCAAAAAAAGTAAATGAGTTGAGTCGTCTGAAGCGGGTGTCGGGGGCGCACTGCGGAACGGCTTCGGTCTTCAATATATCAACACGGACAGGACGAAAATTGGACTGGACCCTTGTTAATGTCCCGCACTTAGGCCCTTCCACCCTTGTTTGTGATTATTTATTTAAGACTTATCGATACATCCTTTGTAACGTCGTTAAGTGTTTTTACGTGCGTTAAGTGAAATAATTACAGTACATTGTTGTTTTCTGTTGCTAAGTCCTAACTATAAACGTTTATTATATTAGAAACCACGACAATTTCCCGCCATTTCAAATATATTTTCGAGGTTAATATTCTAATGTTAACTCGCAATAATGGAACGAGGTGTAAATAAAGAAAATAATTGCAGTGATTGCCTTGTACAAAGTTGGTATGGAGCTTTCGGGCTTTTTAAAGAAGCTTCAAAAGCTCCTACTAAGCTTTTGTATATATAGTTTATCGTACTATCGATAGATATACATCATATCTTCTGTCGAGGACCATTAAAAATCAGAGAATAAAGAAAGCAAAAGATTGTGCTGTTAAAGCCAGGATTCTATGAAATACTTTAAGGAAAAAAAATATTTATTTTCATGTAATCAATGTCACAATTTATATACAATATAATTATAATATAAAGTAGAAAAATGAAGCCAAAACTGATTACAGAATATAAGTATAGATATTAAACAAAAGAAGTAACATTTATGATTTAACAAGATCTCGAGAAAAGATGTTTAGAACTATCTAGCTTATCTCCAATATGCAGGTCATGCACCAAATAAACCTCTACAGTTAAAGAACTTTTCACTTAAAAAAATTCAGATCTGGATTGTTCTACAACAAGTTAAATGACAAAGTTTACGCTCATAGGTACAAAGAAGCTTCACAAATGGTCTGAAACGAGCAACCTGGTCATCATCCTGCGTCAGTCATGGTGTAGTGGAGGAGTCTTCATTGAAGAAGCTTCGCTTTGTGATAAAGGGGTGAAGATTTCTGCCAATGAAAGAAAGAACGAAAATGAAAAAAAAAAAAACATTGACTCAAAAGAAAATAATATTTTGATCCACCGGGGTTAATAACGGGAATATATTTATACTGCTTGCTTTTTTTTGTCCATGTATTGCTTTGACTAATTGGTGACCCAAATAAATAATGAACTACAAACTACAAACGCTTTGCTTGAAAAAATATGACTAAGAAATAATTATAGCGTATATTATTGTGCCGATATTGAATAAATACCATATATTATGATTATAATATAGTATTATTTCATTTATTTGCCTTATTTCCCGTTGCTTATAACACTATTCTAATCTTTGCATACTGTAACTCCCTTGATAATACAATAGGAGATCGAGATTCGTACAAAGTGTCACATTTGTCGGCATGTTAAAATGAATTGATAGTATAACTTTTTTCCTACTATTCCGTACCCAAAGGGCCATGTCAACCCTATTAAAATTATTCGTTCTGTTTCTTTCTTTATTGAAAATATGGAAAAACAAGTTTGATGGTAGGACTATTTATTTTAAACAGGCTTAACTCAAATTTAGGGTGTAGGTGCCATCTAGTTTATATAGGGTATTTATTGTATGTACGTTTGATATTTCCGTAAACAACAAGGTCACATATACGGATGGGTCTATGTCCTGTCAAACCGACCGCTGCGCTCTCAACAGAGGTGGGACAGATGCCTTAAAGTGACGTTTTCAGAAGACTGTAGTGCCATCTGTTAGTTGGCCCGAAAATGAAAGCATTGTCAGCTGTCACTCGCTTTGAAACCTTTCAACTTTTCTTTAGTTGTGTCACTGCCCACTGGTCATAAAATGGCGGCTACATCTAGCGTTTGCTTATGTATGTAGCTCTCGTGTTCCATTTTGCATATTAACACTACTAAATCTATCCCTTATGTTCTATGTTGTGACAAAATTAAATAACTAACTCTACGCGCAATTTCAACATTTATTATAACAAAAATTGCAATACCTACATTAAAAAGTAGAGTTAGTTATTCAACTGCGTCCCAACATTCAAAATGAATTTTATAATTTCGAGCTTATATATAGTTATTTTCGGGGCCAATCTCCAGATGGCGCTAGTTTTCAAATAGACAGCTCATAACGCGCAGAGGGGGCTCTCTTTTCCCTATATATTATTATACTCTTTGGCTCTCAAGCACGCAGTGTAAAAATGTCGCGACGGCGCATTCATCTCCCCCACCCTTATGAAAGATCTTCGATTAGTCCAACACTAGTCGGCACCCTCTCTCCTCTCAAAAGAAAAACGATTGAACGTGAGTTTATAATATATAAACATTTATAATTTCTGATGAAAATTTTAATAATTTAATTAATGGAAAGTCATTACTGCCGCCAATCTCTTGCATTTGATGAATTACAGTTTTATCTATACAATATTTGAATTTAATTGGACTGTATATAGAAGGAGCCTGGTAATTCACCTGTAGAACCATACAGATAGAGGCGATCAGTGATTGAGGAATTAGGAACACATGCCTTACCTTACCGGCGTACCGAAGTGGTCGAGAATGGTGTTTCAATTCTTAAAGTCTGAATTAAATATAAAGTAAAAAAAAATAAAATAAAAATAAAATAACCGCCTTCAAAAACACTATTCCAAAATAATAGACATAATGTGCACAAAAAAGTATAAAAATAATTGCGTATTTTTATACAATCTAATTAAATAATCATCGAAATCGGTTGGCGCGATATTGAGGTATGTCGAAGGACGCGGGGAACGGTGGGGGAAGCGGTATATTCGCATCTTCTATGATTAAATTATACTAAAATAAAGAGATGGCGTTACCAGCCTGTATATTGTGAGAACTGAACCTTAAGACATAATTTCAACTCTTTTTAAAGGACGTTTATGTGAACGCAAATGCGAATAAGGCCTTATAATCAGATGTCATGGCTGCTCGTTTTGGTTTATTTGTCTCTTATCTAGAAAACAATCTTGGTACTTTTGTATCGAAGCTTTTAGAATAAAAGAATAAAATTTACTCTATATCTACTTAGTGTTGTTTATGTTGGATTCTTGTTTAAATGCTGGACATAGTCACTTGAGAGCAACCTACTATCCGAATTTTTTAATTTATGGAGCAATGCAAAGTCACGTAATGGAGTGCAAAGTGTGCACTCCCGTATTTTAAGCAAACTGGGCCGAGCGTGTACCTGTGTGATACAGTTAAAATAAATCAATTGGCGAACTCGACTGACGTGGTCTAGTCCAAACTTTGATTAAAAGAAATATTAAATTATGTTGTAAAATAAAATAATGTGCGTCAAAAAATTCAAATTGTTCTTCCATCGTACTGGCGATTATTTTCTGGTAATCCTGGTTAGGACACAAGGCCACAGTAATAGATACAATAGATATTTTTGAATGAACTTCCTTGTACGGTGTTTCCAGTATTGATACAGAATGGGTAAATTTAAAATAAGCATACTCCTCCTCCTTAAAGGCCGGCAACGCATTTCTTGACACACCTGTTGTTGCGGATGTCCATGGGTGGTTGCCTCACCTCTCCCCATCCCGTGAGCCTCTTGCCCGTTTGCCCCCTATCATTTAAAAAGAAAAAAAAGCGCGTTCACTCTTGTAAGAGGCTGGCAACGCTTCTGTGATTCTTCTGGTGTTGCAACAGCTAAAGGGCGGCGGTGATCACTTAACATAAGGTGACACCTATGCTCGTTTGTTGCATGCACAAATTTCCAGTAAAACTGATGTTTTACAGTGGATGAAACTCCCCTACATACATAGATACATACAGGTGAAGCTACTATAAAGCACATGAAATCGTATGTTGATGTTACCTTATAAATCTGGTGGTTTCTTATAAATCTGGTACCTATTTAATTGGAGAAGTAGTATTATAAATAAACATAAGTCAATTCAACACAAAAACTAAGTTACACTTAAATAAACTGTTCATAAAAAACAGTTTTAATAATAAACGTACATTTCGATACAAGTGCTGAAAGTATGTCATTTCTTTGAGTCCCAGTTAGCTGACCCAAGTCGAAGGCGCGGGTCAATAATAGGGACGAGTGGAAATGACATCTCTGCTTCCAACTACGTTTTTAATACATTTTCGAAAAAAAAAAAAAATTCAATCATAAAAATACAGACATGTAAGTTTTTTCACACCTTTTTGGAGTTTTTGGCTCGCACTAACCGTGCATCCGCCAGCTTCTAGTTTTCTTGAATTATATATTTCAAATTGTAAATTTTCTTGCATGTTCTAGAAATAGTTTAATTTATTCCAAAGTAGGGAAACAGAAATGTATTGCTATGCTCAGTTATGAATGAAAGACAAGCCACAATTGATAACGGCCTTGGGATTGAGACACTTAATAGACCAGCATTATAAGAACCGTAACCATCTTCTATTCAATAGAAAATAGAATCTATTGCGTAATGCGTTACAAATCTTTAAATTATTTGGGACTTATTGACTGTTATTTGTTAGTGACCTGTATAATAATTTTTTGCTAGCAATATATTCAAATATTAAAAATTATTCTCAGTAAAAAATATACAAATTTCTTGAACAATTTAATAAGCCCAGGCATTTATAACGAATTGTGGAAGGGAGCAGCATAAGTTGATTACACTAATGAAGAAGCGAAGAAGGTGCGCTAAAAAATCTACCCCAAGATCACTCCAAAGTCTTTAGTACGATGTTCATTGCGCGGTTCATTAGCGCCTCAAATAAGGATTGTACTACATTTGGCTGCAGCTGTACGAGTGTGCACAATAATTATTCTACTTAATATTTTTCGAGTAATAAAATTTATCACAATATTCTATTTCTATTAGAATAATATAGAAATTTAATAAAATGTGCAAAAAATAGTTGTACTTGGTTTCTGATGGTGATGTCTATATAAGAAAGGCTATACTGGCTTTTAATACCTATTTTGTGATATTGTATCTGGCTTATATTTGTGAAACTTATTTACACTATTGGCAAGAGTGCTCCTAAGAATAGCTTTTTTTTTTAAATCCATAAAATTAATGGAAGTCCAAAATAATGATATACTATTGTTGTACATAGTTCATCAAGGGGAGAATGGATTTCTTCAAGGGTATAATTTGTAGGCACGAAACGAAGCTAAGGGCCTAACTGTACCCGAGTTATGGAATCGCAGTTTCTCCTTAGTGATACTACTACTAAGCACTATACTTTATACTATACATATTACCAGAAAAGAAAAAAAAAATAACAACAATTTTAGCAAATAATCTACAAATGTAATATTACTATTTGAACGCAGGAAGCTATATGATTCTATACCTTTCAAAATTAAAGCAAGCCTTTAATATTTTTTGAAGGTTGTCACGTCTCATAGATTTCTGTATACATTGTTAGTGGTCAATATCCTTTTAGATGTAAATCTCATATGGATGCTGCTACGACTCGCCTCAGTGCCTTTTCATACGCCAGGTCCATACTCATACACCTGGCACTTTACTCAATCACGTTGGATTTTATGAAAGCTAACGGACATATACTTCTCTGTCGGTTTCCTAGCATCGGATATCAAACAGACGTGAAAACCACTCAGTGGATTTAAAAATGTGGTCACCATGTAATACCACGCTATCAATCGAGTAGCCCCTTCATTAGAAGAGCGTTCACTGCGGGTCCGGGGGAGGTAGTCGCGGCGAGGGATACTCTTAACTATAAAACCTTTTTGGTTCTAAAACAAGGCAACTGTTTTTAACGCTTAAGACTACTTGATGGAAGCGATCTAATACGTTTTTTTCTTTATTGAGTCTACGTTAAATAAGTCATTATTAGTTTAAATTTTTAAGCCGTTTTGAACTTAATTTTTAAATTAGTTAATTGCTTAACAGGACTTCCTTTATCTTGACATGATATAAGCTCGTTTGTCCACCTCTTCCATAAAAAAACAAAGTGGCTTACTGCGTCTGTCTGCTAACAATTCCTCAACCACGTAACGGATTTTGATGCGGTTTTCATCAACATTTAGATAATTTTTTCACATGAGTTTTATATGTATTATTAAAAATTTTACTTTAAAATTATGATTATTTGCAAACATGTCGCCGAAAAAAATTTGCATGGCTAATTTTGGCTAAACAAGAGATTCGAAAACATGATGAGTTATATTCCTTCTAAAATGGTAAAAAAAACTCCATATGATGATGATGAACTCCGGATGACATTTCTCTACCACAATTTTGATTTAAATTGTTACTGGTATACCCACAGTAACAATTTAAATCAAAATTGCATCACTTGCGACGTCGGTATTTTCTCTTACTCAGTATTAGTCTTTATCTAAATAAATATGATAGCATTCTTGGGCATTAAATGTAAATTAAAATTGTCTTTTGCAGTATATCATTTTAATGCATACTTTAGAAGATATCGAAGGTTAATAAAACAAGCTGTGTAGCTGCGAACCCTTTGTGATTATTGAATTGTAAATTTTGTTTGAAAGTGACGGGAGAAATAAAACGACAATAATAATAATAATAATTGTGGAGGCCGCGGGTTTCTAAGTGTCAAAAACCTGCATAATCGTGAGCTGTATAATCTCACGGAATACTGATTTCCTCCGTAAAGAATGGGCAATGCGTCGAGAAATTCCTGCCGACGAATTCCACCTTCGCACGACACGCCACAAATTAGGATATCATCCCCACCATCTGGATGTGTGGTGGTCCTCCACAGTGCGGTTTTCAAGGAGCTTTCTTCCTCGTACTACTAAGCTGTGGAATGCTTCCTTGTGCGGTGTTTCCGGGACGATACGACATGGGTACCTTCGAAAAAAGCGCGTACACCTTCCTTAAAGGCCGGCAACGCTCTTGTGATTCGTCTGGTGTTGATCACTTAACACTAGGTGACCCGTACGCTCGCTTGTCCTCCTATTTCATAAAAAAAAAATTGTGGCAGTAGACAATGAAGTTACTCCGCTCTCTTTATCCAAAGAGAATTGGCGAAAACCGGTGATAGTCAGTACTCAAGATCGCTTGAATGTATGGAGGAGAAAAGAGCTTCATGGACGGTTTTACCGGGCTCTTCTACGGACCTGATGTAGAGGCGATTTCGTCTGTGACCTGGCTACGATGGCGGGTCGTTTCCTTCCTTAAAATATATTTGAGGGTGGTGATTGCAACCCTTTTGAGGCTGGATGAACCTATCACCCAGAACTTTCCTTCGTGTTATTAAATTTAATACCAAAGTAGTAAATCGTATAATGAATATAACACGAATTCGACTTCCGTTGAAGAACAACAAAATTGCTTGCAAAAATATTTAAGTTATACACCGTTAGAAAGAGCTTTATTAAAGTACAAAGAGTATTGAGAGGTGTTGAGATATTGATGTTGTAAAAGGCACTTCCCTCACTTCACTTTATACATCCATCACGACATGCAAATTGAATCACGCCTCTCATCAGGTAAGGTTCATATTAGTTTTAGCTCTCGGAAAAGGTAGCTTAACTACACGTCGAAATAGATTTATTCTTAAAAACCTTAAAACTCTGTTAGAAAGTTAAATGAAAAACACCTTAATCTTACTTAGAAAATTTTGCTTTTTATCGTTTTATACATTTTTATTGGGATAATTCAACAGTCATTAAAAAAGAGATTCTTTTAGTTGAGCTCTTTGTAAATATACTGAATTGGCTTGATATCCTTTAGAGTTCATAATTATTGATAATCAAATGTTGTTGCTGTAATTTTCAGTAACGAAAGCTGTAATATAAATTCTAACAGTCACTCTATGGTATAAAGTAGGTATAAAATAATCATGAAAACACCGGAAAATTACAAATTTCAAAAATGTTAAAATATGTTTTTGTGGTAAGAAGTAAGAAATCACAATCTTATCACATCTACGAATAATTTTGGATAAACGTATAATTTGTCATAATTTGCTGATTGCTCATGTGACTGGAAGTTGATGTCGTCTTTCTTTGGATCTCATTTTTGTGATCCTTCCCGAAAGACCAGATATCCTTCTACGCTCCTCTTGGGACGCCTGACCGTTGCCTGGTCAGTAATGAAGTGCTCATTTAAAGCGTGCATATCTCTCTTTTGGAGCACGATTTGTTGCCCTTTTAATGATCCCAGTATTTGTTGCAGTGGCTGATGTGTAGGGGATACTACAGTGCACGGCTATCTAGGTCGAGGCATTGGATACATAGAATTACAACTATACTAATTGAATCTTTATTATTATAAATCCTTCATACATTACTTCGTTCACTTAATTCTACTTAATATTATTATACTATAATAACAATACAAGTAATGGAACATACACGAACTTTTTCTGGACAAACAACACCAAATACATCAAAATAATTTTCAAATATTCACAATACTTTTGAAAATAATCGCACCACTAATCCCGTAGGATAAGTACTGTTTCTAATAGTTAATTAAAATATTTTATATTATTTTAGTTGTCACTAGCATTAAACTAGGCCGGGCCTGTATTTTAATACTAGTTACTTTCAGATACATTGTTTTTTACAGATAACTTCAATACATAAAAGCGTATATAAGAATTTAACTTATGGAAAAAAAAAAAAAAACTTTAACAGTTCTACGAGAAAATAAATAACATTTGTCTATCATACATATTACTGGTTAGTACTTGAGCGGTCAGTAATAAAATTGAGGGTATACTTAAAAACATTTGGGTTGACTACAAAGACTGTTGACTTGGGCTATTTTCATATAATAATATAGTAAGGTATTATTGATTGGGTTTATTTTGAACTTTTAAAGCAATAATGTATATTTTTTTTTCTTTTTTTTTTACAGCTATATATATTTTTTAGTTACAACTATAGAGTATACTTTAAGTGGCAAATTGTTCTTGCAAAATCAAAACATGCCATCAAAATTAAAGAGTAATTTTTAAATTACCTGGTCGGAACGCGAAAGTTCTAGGCGTTATTGAACGATTCCCATGGCAACTGCCAGCCGTCGCCCATGGATGTTGATTTAAAAGAGTGGCAATGAGTATATTACCATTTCTTCTCATTAAAGCTCAACCTTTTCTGAAGTAAGCTGTTTAACGTGATTCCTGCCGCCGAATTCCACCTTCGCACGACACGCCACAAGTTAGGATATCATCCCCACCATCTGGATGTGTGGCAGTCCTCCACAGTGCGGTTTACAAGGAGCTTTCTTCCACGTACTACAAAGCTGTAGAATGAATTTCCTTGTGCGTCGTTTCCGGGACGATACGACATGGGTACCTTCAAAAAAAGCGCGTACACCTTCCTTAAAGGCCGGCAACGCTCCTGTGATTCCTCTGGTGTTGCAAGAGATTGTGGGCGGCGGTGATCACTTAACAACAGGTGACCCGTACGCTCGTTTGTCCTCCTATTCCATAAAAAAAAAGTAATGATAAATCTAAAAAAATAGGAATACGGTTGACCCCTTTAGGCCATTCCCGCTAAGTCTATACCGAATCAATCTGTAAAGTTTTATATATTTCTATACAGTTTAAAAGTTATAAAAAAAACACATATGAAAAAAAAATTCGTATGTTTTTTGAGATTTCTTAAAATCTACCGATCCGAATCGGCCCGAATCGTATTCAAAATTTTGGTCAACCCCTTTCGAATGGCGCCAACCGCGACGAAATCGGTCGGAAAAGTTATAAAGTTATAAGAGGTTTACATATATCATACATACGTACGGACATCATCACGGGATAGTCAGGGAAGCTTCAACTTAAAAAAATGCTTTTGACATTCATAAGTGTTATTTTATTGACCTAAATGAATAAAATGATTTTGATTTGATTTGAATGATGGAAAGCCGTCCCGAAGTATAAGAGCTTTATGCCGGAAGTACAGTTCAGAGAGAAAACTGTTCGACAAACCCTGTTTTGTTTGTTTTGCCCTAAACTAGGCATAGCTTATATATACAATATACATCTTCAAACAAACGTAAATACACAAACATCCATATTCATCGTATATATGTATGTATAACACCCATATAAATTTGAACCCGGAACCTTTAGCTTAGTGTGTCACAAGCCACTGGGCCGTCTTGGTCGACAAGAAAATTCATTTAATAACGAAAACGGGTTAAGATAGAAAATAACATTAGCTATTCGTAAGTTTATTTTGTTTTGTTTTAAGCTCGAAGCGATAAGTTACCAAAGAAACCTCCGATAAAGTCAGTCAACATAGTTTCAAAGATAAGCCATTGAAGCTAACTTCCTGTAGAAGATAGTGGCTCGGTGCAACAATCCTAACTGTTAAGGTAATCGCTGCACCGCGATTAATATTATGACTTTATAAATATCCTGTACCACCGCATAGAGTTATAAGGAAATATAATATTACTAGATACAACAATTTCTCAATTCTTATTCCAAACATTCGGTATATTTTTGATGTTTTATTTAGAAAAGGATTATCAACTAGATGTACAACAATTACATTGGCTATTTATACTTTTAATTTTTTTCGTATTAGATTCAGATAATCTATGATTCATATATTATCTTAAATATATATAAATTACGTGACACGTTGTTTGTCCGCGATGGACTCCTAAACTAATGAACGGATTTTAATGGGCATTACTTCATGGAGTGCAGTTTAGTCCAACTTGAGAGATAGGTTAGTTTGTATTTCGATTTGGGACCCATAAATATTTTTATTTTCAATATTTTTTTGTATGGACATTTTCTATGAGAGAATTTAGTGACGCACTGTTTGATAGTTCCGCTGTAAATTCATTATAAGAACAGGGAGCATTTTTACGAAATAAATCTTGATGTTTCGAAATATTATTGGCAAATTACTATGAAACAGTATTTTTTTATTATCTACAGAACAACATCTGTCTGGTCTAGTTAGTATACTTATAAATCTAACTTATAGCTAAGTATACAAAGTTATTTGGTATTCGTGAATTTATATATTTGGTTATAATTTTGTTTTTAGGATTCCGTATCTAATAAGGTAAAATAGGATCACTTTCTTGTCCGTCCGTTCGCTCATCCGTCTGTCTGTCAAGACCCTTTATCTCTGGAACGCGTGGAGGTATTGTGTTGAAATAAAAAAAATGATGTGGCCTGCGCAGAACCAGAGAAGAACCATGCATTATCAAACACTATATAATCTACTATACTATAGTAACCCTTCTTTGTCATAGAATCTATAATATATTTCTTTAATTTGTGCTCAGTGAGTAGTAATACACAGTCTGGTATTTTATTATAAAATTGAATACCAAGACCTATGAAGGAGCCCTTAATTTAATGAATTCAAATCATAATTCGGTTGGGACAGTCCTTGAATGGCGACCACGTACCGGAAGACGCAGTGTTGGTAGGGCTCCCACAAGATGGACCGACAATAAGGTCATGATCGCCGAAATACGTTGGATGAAGGCAGCGCAGGACCGATCGTCGTGGAAATCTCTGGGGTAGGCCTTTGTCCAGCAGTGGACGTCTTCCGGCTGATGATGATGATGAAATCATAATTCTTCTTGAATTTAGTAATATTACTTCTAACATACATTATATTTATATATATGTATTGTGAGGAAAGGGTTACGATATTTATTTATCATCTTGAATTTTGAAGCAATAAAATAGTATAAACATTAGCATTATCGTTATACAAACCGTCTGTTTTTCTATTCACATCAACCAACTGTCTGATCTTTCCAAAAACTGCAGAACTCAATCTACTTATTTGTAAGCTGGTATTAAACAAAGACGATGCAAATCACCAGAAACATCAAATAATAATTGTATCCATTTGAATTTAAATACTTCAAAGGTATACTGAAGTTGCAGACAGAGCCACAAGATCTCCAGGGATTAATTTGAAGCGTCTTCGTTCCGCGAACAGGTTCCACATCACCTTGGGACTAACCGTGTTGATAAAATTTCAATCGTTCCCTGTTCTGCGATTTGAACTTGTATAATATATATATTTATCCTTTTCTTTGTATTACATAATTTAAATTGGGTGACATTGTTAATTCTGCGTGAGTCATCAACAGTAAAGTTATTTGGAGAATATTTTCTCAGCTCTGTTGTTATTTATACTTTTTTTTATGAAAATAAGGGACGAGACGAGCAGGACGTTCAACTTTAGGTAATTAATGCGCCTTGCTCATTACAATGCAGTGCTACTTAGGATTCTCGAAAAACCTAAAATTTCTGAGCGGCACTACAATTGCGCTCGTCACCTTCACACATAAGATGTTAAGTATCATTTGCCACGTAATTTCACTAGCTTGGCGCCTTTTACACCGAAACATAATAATGCTTACACATTACTGCTTCCCGCCAGAAATAGGCGCCGTTGTGGTATCCATAATCTAGCCGGCATCCTGTGCAAAGGAGCATCCCTCTAGTAAATGGTATTTCACCACTTGTAATTCGTTCCAGTTTGCAACTTGAAGATAAAACATCATAATTGTATCTTCACGAGTCAGCTTAATTAGACACAGTTAAATAAATTGTATTTTATATATAACTATTTCAAGACAAGATTTTTCAACAAAGGTGCTTCGAGAGAATTGAAACAGCACAAGGAACTCTCAAAATATTAAAATATGTCATAAGTTGTTACCCATATAAGAGTAAATTAGTGCAAATAGATTTGGTAATCAAAACGATTTTCAAATACAAATATAAACAAAATCCTTCCTGTTTACATTGCTACATGATTTTTTTATATGAAAAATTATAAACACATTCAGAGAAGAAGTTAAACGCGGGTGTAAGATACGCCGATCGATGGATCTTGAGCGGTGAACATATTTAATGCGTAAGTATTAAGTCGGATATAATGTTACCTATTACATTTATTTGTGTATTAATCCTAGAAGTGAGGGTTAACACTATAAAAAAACATAAAAAAATTTTTAGATTTGCAATAGCGTCATCTCAAGTCAATTTCCTAATATGCCAATCCTGGGGTTGAGCAGGTTTTCAACTATAAAGTAGATCCTGTAGATGAAGCCAAAACCTGAGAGTAGAACAAAGCATACAAGATTTTATGACGATACGTCACAAAAACGGTAAGCTCAGTTGGGAGAGCACTCGCACCGAACGCGAGGGGTCGTGGGTTCGAGTACCGCATCGTTCATAAAATTTTGCTTTCAAATTTTATTTGTGTACTTATTACATTTCAAAATAAACCCGGTACCCTGGTACCCTATAATATCCTGCGTACCCTCTGCACGTGTTACCCCACACCACACCACCCCGCTAATGAGGCCCTATTTTAATTGAAAGATATTGCTTACTATCCGTAGAGATCTTACTGAAAATCGTTCCCGTTCCCAATCTGCAATTTTAAACAAACAATACAGTATTGTACAGTACAACAATACGAAAAAGTTATCCACCGAGGCTTTAAAAACTAACAATGTAGAATGATTGATAAAAATGATGAATATCTTTCAACTTCACTTTGCTTCCAGCGTGACATAGAAATAAAGCAAACGTAATATATTAGAGAGGCGTTAAGTGAATTTCTCTTATAATCACGAAGCATTAAGATACTCTCGGGTATCACTTTCATTTTCAATTAGCAGCTTGGCAATTTCATATAACATTAAGTCCCCTTATTCACAGCTCCTCCCAACAGACCATGCGCTTTCCCGAACCATATTTCAACTTTTTAATTTAACCTTTGTAGGGAAAGTTGGTTAGGTGATGTAGTGAGGATGATTGTACGAAGAATGACTACATGAGGCTAATAATATTTTGTTAATGTAACTATTAAATCTTTGAGAGACTACATGAATTATTTTTAATAAGAAGTATTAAAAACATTTTATTTTATAAAATTAATGTTATGGTCCTACGTAAAAAAAAACTTAATAATCCATAAATATAACAATAATCGTAACTAGAATTAGATTAATTAATTCGATTGTCTAAGAATACGCAATTACTTTTATACTTTTTAGTGCATTAATATGCACTATTCCAAAAAAAATTTTTTTTTTTTTTTGGAATAGTGTTTTTGAAGTCGGTTTTTTTGTTAAATTTTTTTTTATTAAATGACGCGATATGATCGGTCTTATTTTAATATTTGGCATAATTGTACTGTTGTTATTTTATTGATTATTTCTAAAATATATTTTAATTGAGATGCTAAAATCACTTAGCATCAGCATAGTGGGGATTGATTAACGTTTTAAGTAGTACGGTAGTTCTGTCCGTATAGATTTATAAGTTAATTATTGGTTTGCTATAAAACATCTTAATTCTTAATACGCATTTACGCCATTAATTGTCACAGTGAAAATCCTGTGCAAAAGAAAATTTAGGCAAGCATTTATAATTATATATGTAAGTAAGTTCGAGGTACCTAGAATCAATAACTACTACGGTGATAGAACTATGAACAAACGCCTACCTTATCTATTAAACAGCTTGCCTGAGGACATCCGACTAGAAACCAGTAAAAGAAAATTTAAAACTTAAGAAATATTTAATGTCAACACTGCCTTATAATTAAAATTAGATTTTTTATTATATTTTTATCAATATTTGTTAATTACACTTGTATTAAATCAATGTTCTTATAAGCATTAATGTATTACAAGAGACTTGATCCTGCAGACAAACTGTCCAAACAGTTTTGCGGGACTATGTTCATTTAAGATTCTTTCTGTAAATGATTAATAGTATAAATAAATAAATAATAATAAATGTATTATATTAATTTATTTCTGTATATTAAAATCAGCAAATCAAGTAGGAAATAAACAAATTTTTGAAGAAGGATATAATTAAGAATGAAATCATCCAAGGTTCCTGATCAAAATTTTACGCCAGGGCTAGTGGTAAAAATAAAAAAAAACATTTTGTTGAAAAGATTTTATTTGTCATAGTTTGACATATCCACCAAGTCATCATTCTTATGAAAAATATTCTAATATTTTCTTAAATTGTATCAATTTTTGTGTACTTCCACATATAAATGAAATTCTTATTTTTTTGTAATTAGAAGATGCTTTATCGATAAAAGCCACGCTTAAAAATACGGGTTGCACTCCGGGAGTGCTGGCAAAAGTAAAAACTTGTACATTAACGTTGTGTATTTTTGAATATTTTGGGAATATTTCGCACGAATTTCTTTATTCATCAGCATAAAAGTACTAGCATTTATGTTGTTAAATACAATATTCATTTATTGCGATATCGTACATAAAAATGACAATTTATATTACATAAAAAATTTAACACTTCATAACTATTACAATTATTTGACTATTGTGGCTTAACGTTTTATGAAGAAGAATTTCTACATTTTATTTGCTTTTTTTTCCAATTTCTCATTTATTTAAGTACGGCTGTTTTGCAGCAGTAATATATATATAATATACAGTAGCAGTACTTCTCAACTACACTTACAGTTAGTAAGTTTACCAGTGGGTGTCTTCTTTGCACAGGATGCCGGCTAGATACCGTACCACAACGGCGCCTATTTCTGCCGTGTAGCATTAATATGTTAGAATTATTGTGTTTCCGTCTGAAGGGCGCTGTAGCCTGTGAAATTACGGGGCAAATGAGAATTAACATCGTATGTCTCAAGGTGACGAGCGCAATTGTAGTATCGCTCAGATTTTTTTCAAGAATCCTGAGTGGCGTTGCATTGTAATGGGCAGGACGTATCAATTACCATCAGCTGAAAGTATTACTCATCTCGCCCCTTATTATCATAAAAAAAAATTGTAAGTTAGTTCTTCTACTTATTACTTAGTATCATAATGTATGGTATAGATATTAAGTAATTAACAATATTATACAGAAACGTTTGTAGTATATAATGGTTAATGAGTTTCGGTTAATTTACTACACTGAAGCTGAAAATGGGACATTAAGCCGAGGCAGAACGTGAATTGCAAATTCAATGTTTGCGGAAATTTTAAAGGAACTTTGAAAAGACTGAAAACTGAATCGCTCGCACGACGCTCATTAAATTTTGCCGGCGACAGCTCTTACCAACCCTCACAGACTAATCCGTAGTAGGTCACATCGAGGACCGAAAGCGGTTGTGATAAAACAAAAACCCGCTTGCAGGGCTAACATTTGTGTCGGAAATAAACATGGTGCTGTATGCTTATCTCATTGTGAACATCAGACACGTAGAAAAGCTATAATTTCACGACGAAGTAGCGCATGGGTGGGACGCGCCCTTTGTCCTGATTCATTGTTTCCTACATATAGTATATTGTATGTACACATTTACTACTACATTTTGGACTGGACCGCGGTTCTTCTTACGCGATACTTCACTTGCCTACAACATTCATTGGGAGCATTGAATAAATACGATATTTAATGCTTTGTGTTTGTAATTTATTTATTTATTGGTTCCCATACAACATACATGTATTAATAATTACAAAATAACGCTAGTATAAGTAAATAATTATTAACATATACGTCAATTAAATGGAAACACTATTGATGGTAACACGTGATATTTAACTTAAATAAATGTAGAGTTATATAAAACAATAAATAATTTTATATTACTATCACGACTTAGGCAAATGCATGTAACTTGTTAACTAAAATAAAATAAACATAAATTTAAAACACGCAAACTAAAATAATATCCTACATATTATAATTAGTATAACATACAATAAAGCGAAACTGATACAAATTTCAAAAAACATAAATATGAAGCACGTAAAGATAAGCTAAGACTCTAACAGGCGCAGAGTGTCTAAAACTAGGCGTCGAAAACTGCACAGACTATTAGAAAAAATATCAATACAGTTATTGATATTTGCTAAGTCATTATATGAACGAGATAATCTATTAACTGGTGCATTATATGATGTCCACAAGCGAGAAGTTTGTTTCATGTCATTAATTACTTATAATAGAAATGCACCGCCTTGACCAATATAAACTTCAAGTTAGTATTTTATAATTAAGAACACAATAAAGTTGCAGTGTAATATTACTTGGTTTTTAACCGACTTCAAAAAGGAGAAGGTTATCACTTCGATCGGTTTTTTTTTTATGTATGTATACCGATTACTCTGAGATTTATGATCCGATTTACGTAATTCTTCTTTAGTTCGATGCAGAATAGATGCCATTTGGTCCCAAATTTTTATATAGTTAGGTTTTAGTAGTTTTCATTTGCACCGATTGACACTGACTTAAAACCTATCAATGGGTAGCACATATTAATAATAGTACTTTATTAATATTAAAGGTAAAGGTTTGCATACGAGGTGTATTAAATTAAATTTTTAGTTATTTCATACTTTTTCGTTTTTGAAGACGGTTTTTTTAAACGTAGTTTTTTTATTAGTTAGTAGTTTGACTTAACCAAGATAATCATTGAATATATCTTTGAGTATTATATATATCTTATTTGAGTATTTTCAACTAACATGTTATATTGTTCACCAGCTCTGATAATTGGAGAGATCCTAAATTGGATTTTTTGAGCGATCTGCTAAATGTGTTATAAATAGGTTTACACAGAAATCACGATGGGACGGTCAAAGATATTTCATTAGATATTTATGACTACTTGCGTAAGTAAAAAATGTAACGCCTTACTCTATTTAACAGCAAATTGTCGCAAAGCACCATTGACTATGATGATTTATACAAGCTGGCCTGACAGACGATTGTCTGTGTAACGTAGAGTAGCTCGAATTGTGGGGGACCCAGTGCTCTGTGAACGGCTGGATCACTTGGCGTTGCGTAAAGAAGTCGCTTCATTGTGTGTCTTCTACCGCATTTATCACGGGGAGTGTTCCGAAGAGCTGTTTATCCTGATTCCTGCCACCGAATTCCACCTTCGCACGACACGCCACAAGTTACGATATCATCCCCACGGATGTGTGGCGGTCCTCCACAGTGCGGTTTTCAAGGAGCTTTCTTCTACGTACTACAAAGCTGTGGAATGAACTTCCTTGCGCGGTGTTTCCGGGACGATACGACATGGGTACCTTCAAAAAAAAGCGCCTACACCTTCCTTAAAAGCCGGCAACGCTCCTGTGATTCCTCTGGTGTTGCAAGAGATTGTGGGCGGCGGTGATCACTTAACAACAGGTGACCCGTACGCTCGTTTGTCCTCCTATTCCATAAAAAAGAACATTTAATTTTGAGTGTTTCATTTCAAACAATAATAAAAATCTTTACACTCTATAATATCAGATAAGATAATTTCACACTGCCTGTTACAAATTATGATAATGTTTCGAAAATTTTTTTTATATTTTTCTTTACCTGTATGCAAGCACTTTCTGTAAAATACTAATACTAATATTAATAAAACTAATAAATATAATGAGCATTATAATTCCAAAAATCAGCCATAAAAGAACACACAGATAATAAAACAAATACTGTGTTATTACAAAAAAGTTAAACATGTGTTGAACTCTTGGTTTAAAACAGTTCTATTGCACATCCTGTGTCTTTCTGTTGTTTGGCGTACAACAATATTTAGACATTGCTTATATTTAAACACGGGTGAAAGCTTGTCTAACGAATAGATCACTTCGATATGGAAGATTCAGATTATAAATAAATAAATTATATGATGACAGATAGCTGACAGCTTTTTATTTTTTCCAGTTCTCGTTGTGCCGACCAGTTAAACACAAGCTGAACACTGTTTTGTAATAGAAAAAGATACATACATACATACATAAAATCACGCCTCTTTCCCGTAGGGGTAGGCAGAGACCACTTCTTTCCACTTGCTACGATCCTTACATACTTGTTTCGCTTCGTCCACTTTCATTATTCCTTTCATACATGCTCTTCGGTTTAGGGTACTCTTGACCTGGCCTTTTTTCAAGACGTCCCTGATTTGATCTCGAAACGTCCGCCTAGGTCTACCCCTTCCAACACTTTCATTCACACTGGCCTTATACACTTTCTTCGTCAATCGTTCTTCATTCATTCTGTCGACATGTCCAAACCATCTCAGCATACCTTTCTCAATTTTTGTCACAACATTTTCTTTCAGTCCACAACGTTTCCTTATCTCACTATTTCTTATCCTGTCACTCAGTTTAACTCCTATCATACTAACGCTCTCATCTCAACTGCTTTCATGTTTCTTCTGCCATACCCAACTTTCACTTCCGTACCTGACTGTTGGAACCAACACCCCCTCATGCACGAAAGTAGAAAAAGATAAACCCCATTTCAGATATCTTATTGTTCGGTCACTGAAGTTGTTATAGTTAGATCACTGTCTAACAAAACACGTGTCTAAGCCATGTTTAAATATTCTTTGTAATAAAACTGAAAGTGTTTTATAAAATCAACTAGTACCCATCTCAAAGTCAGAAAGCTACTTCATAAACGTTCAAAATATATTGAGGCATGTGTCAGCTTTAAACTGAAAATAAACAATGGAATAAGAGCCATGTTATTGAAGTTTCTGTTAATTTATATCAATGAATTGAAAGTTTAGTTTTAAGATGGCCATGGTTGATAAAACGGCTTTAATGCAAATCAGTGCACCCCTGTATTGAGAACTTTATTTCTCAGAAGAATATTACAATATTTACTTATAGAGAAAATATATTCTAATTACTATGTAACATTATGTGAGCCGTGAGAAAATATCGATTATTTTTCTTGTTTTAAAATAAATATTAACAAAGTAAGTTAAGTGGAAAAAATACCAGTAAACACACACTAGATGGAATCCTTAAAAAGAAAAAACTATACAAATTATAATCTATAGAACATTCATAAATAAGTTACAAAAGTTACCAATTAATATCAACTAAAGATACAAAACAATAATACAAAAAAATTAGTGTATTACACGACCGAGTGGCGCATGATAGCCACTGATAACTATAGCTGACTGTAAAAAATAACCCCCTTATTCATAATAGTCTGCTAACTTAAAGCATTGCTAATTCTCACTCTGTCTTCTTCTATTGACCTAAGTCAGAATGAGAAAAAACTCTCCTTAGCGGCTGTTTTAAGTTAGCGGACCATTATGAATAAGGGGGTGATTCTTTTCAGGAATCTTGTTATATCTTTAGCAGTAAGCTGAAGTACATAGAGTGGTTGACGAATCGGTCTTCCCAAAGAGGTGCTACGTTTACGCATTAAAGGTGGTATTTTTTTGCATTCAGAGAGGATGTGTAACGGGGTTTCATCTGCACTGTTACAGAATCTACACGCTCTGCAATCTCAGAGGCCTAGGATTGAGAGGTGTTAGTTTAGTTTACAGTGTCCCGTTAGTTACTTATGCATTCTAATCAGGACTTGCCAGGAGCAAGTCCTGATTGGAATTGGATTTGGCAGAGCACTGGCACGGAACGCGAGAGGTCGTAGGTTCGAGTAGGTCGTAAGTGAGGGTTATCACTTTAAGACCATAACATAACAAATTATTTTGATAAAAGTTATTCAGATACAAATATTAAGACCAAAATTACTAAATAATAGAAAGTATAAGATAAAACAATCTTTCATCTTAACTGATGGATGACGTCACGGCTCAATAATCACATGGGTGTTATATTTCGCGGTATAGTTGACTTCTGAAGCATGACGCCACCACAGACGGTCACCACTACACTTAAGAGCATTTTATCAAAATACAGTAATAGTTATTATTTATTAAATTAAGCTTTTTTCAATTAATTAATTTCATTTTATAATTACAAAAATATATATCTTGTGTTAATACTCGTTGAAAAATTTGCAATAATATTAAGAGTAGTCCGTTATGCTAAAATCCATATTTTAAATTTATAAAGGACGGTCGGTTCTAGAAACAAAAGCGTGTATAAATTAAGCGCTCTCGAGAGACGAGCTTCACGTAGCCGTCAGATATAATTAACTACACTCTAATTTTATTTCAAAATTCTAAAATTTCGTCATTTGTTTAGAAATTCATGTTATCGTTATGACATAGGTAATAATAATTAACAGTGAATAAGTCTGAAATATGTTCTTAACCGACTTCAAAAAGGAGGAGGTTCTCAATTCGATCGGTATTTTTTTTATGTATGTACCTACACCGATTACTCTGAGATTTATGATCCGATTTCTGTAATTATTCTTTGGTTCGATGCGGAATAGATGCCATTTGGCCTCATAAATTTTTACATAGTTTGGCCCAGTAGTTTTTATTTTATGAAAAGTTTTGTAAACGTGAATGATATAATTGTTTTTGTATACGGAGCGTACGGTTTTTAGGAGTTTTCATTCCGTTTGTATATTTATTATTATTATTAACTGACACTTTAAAGGAAAAAATAAAAAAAACTGAGTAGTTTTTTTAATTTTAATGACTGCATACAATACAAACAAGTTTCTAACTCGTTCATCAAATAATAATAATACTGACACACTCTTACACAAATTATCTTGCCCTAAACTAGGTTTAAATGTTATGTTATAGATAAAAAAAATTAACAAAAAAAACGACCGCCTTCAAAAACACTATTCCAAAACAATAGATTATAATGTGCACCAAAAAGTATAAAAATAATTGCGTATTTTTATACAATCTAATAAATTTATCTAATTCTAATTACGATTAGTTAGTATTACGGTAGTTTTTTTTTATTTTATTTTATGATTTTTAGTGAATTTGAAGTACACTAACTAACAATTTGTCTAAATATGTGTATATATACTAAATTTTTCAATGCGGCAAAGAACGTAAGTACTTTGTAATTTGATTACAGACAGTGTTCAGTTACTTTGTCATGGATTCCGTAATCCGAACCAAACCAAACTCTCGCCAAACTATCATTGAAATATATCCTTTCCAATAAAAAAAGAATCAACGAAATCGGTTAGCGCGATATTGAGTCATTCGTAAATTTATCATATACGTATGTATAGCAAAATTTAAGACGTTTTCTCATGGATTTGGACCAGACTTTGGACAGATTTGGACCAAATTACAATGGGACCACTCGGAAAACACTAGCTTTCAAATAGAGAAAGAATTATCAATATCGGTTCACCTAGACGAAAGTTTTGAGGTAACAAAAAAAATACCGACGAATTGAGAACCTTCTCCTTTTTTGAAGTCGGTTAAAAATAAAAACGGTACCCTCTTATGACTACATGACAGAAGAGATGTTGAGATTAATAATATGAAATACAAATATTTTTGTTGTTCGATATTGATAAAGTAATAATAACATTTACAATATCTCTGAGGATACGCCCTGTTACAAATGAAAATGATTTTCTTTCTTTTGTGTAGTATTATAATTGTATAAAACTTATTTAGCCAGTTTCCGAGGGAAATTGAGTAGTCAATGGGGTTCGGATCTAGGCTAAACGAGGGCCTACTTCAACTCTTATAAAACTCTATAACGATATTTTTTACCCAATCTGGGATAGCTTATGCCTTGTGACCAGGTGTTACTGTAAAGTCTACGGTACATTTTTTAAAAGGGTATTGCTAAGAGGAAATACTACAGTTTCTTGATACACATACAAATTTCTTGATTCAGAATAATGCAAAGTGCCCTATGGAAGTGCCTGTATGCAGTTTTGAAAATTGGTATAGTGCCTGTATTTTTTCTAAATATTATTTATTAAAAAGTTTGGATTTTTAAAACTGGTTTGTGCGATAAAAGGGCTTGAGAGTTTCTTTTTTTTATAGGTAACTCTAAAAGGGTTCGTAAGGATAAAATCCAGAACGTTAAGGGGTAATGTTTGTAATTTTAATGGTATATACATTGTCTTTCACACAACTTCTAGATAGAAGTATAACAGTGGCCTAAGTTACTCCATATAAAATGGGCTGCCAGTGATAGTTCTATCTCAATCAAGAGATAAGCCGTAATAAGCAGATAAGTATGTAAAAAAATAAATAAAAAAATGATTTTTTTGTAAGTATATGTTTCATCAGGGACATTAAGCATTTTATGAAAAGTTGTGATTTTCAATTATCAAACAGACATTATTTTTTTTTACATAAGTTTGAAACTGCAGTCTTTGAAAATCCATTAAAAAGCTAAATAGTGTAATAATTAATTCATATAAAATACTATACTCACTATAACTACTCATATAATTTATGTATGCCGGTAAGTTAGTACGAAGATCGAACATTCATTGCAATTTTTTTAATTTTATAACGCTACGTCGCAAGAAGAAACCGAAAAATACTTAGCTCTTACACATGGAGTGGAGGTTATCTTTGCAGAAGCACATTCAAGTGTCAAAACCACCTGATTATGGAAATAAAACTTGCCCACAGATTCGCATTGTGAGAATAGAACAACGCTATAAAGACAAATATAAATGATAATAACCTTTTTGCTCTTAATATTGATTTTCATTATTATAACACTAGAAATAAGGGATTGCTTGTAACTAATTCTAGTAGGCTTCATAAGATACATAATAGCTTTAAGGGTAAATGTATAAACTTTTATAATAAAGTCCCAGCCACTGTTCAGGCATTATCTATAAATAAATTTAAATGTTTTATAAAAAATGGCTCTGTCGTAAATCCTATTACTCCACAGCTGAATAACTAAGTGATTGGACAGCCTGGTACTAGATTGTGATAATTTTATAGCGACTGTACAATATTGTATATTTTTATTGACAAGAGCGCAAAAAAAAGAATGCTGGGAGAGTTTCTTGCGCCGCTTCTTCTCTCTCAGAGCGCCATTTGTTTCCAAAGCGGTGGTAGTGGTATCTAGCATATTAGAAATGACTTCAAAAAGAATTCTACAGAATTAAATTTTGAGAAAATAAATGCCTTTATGCTAAATAAACAGATTGGCAGTTGGTCAACAAATTGGTTTATTGTGAGACAGATTGATTGATAACATAGAAAAGAAAATAAGTACCATTCGTCCAAAGCAAATCATTCAAACTTGTTTTTAATCTGCAGCGTGAAAGCTCTTCGGCTAAAGTTTCCACCTAGTGTCAGTTGATAAGAAAATGAAAGTTTTTTCAATCTGCGGTAAGTAGTTCCCGTTTTTATCTTTTAAATGAGTAAAAGTGTTCTCTGAAATAAAGTCTGTAACACAAGCGTGAACAGTTATAGTACAGGGTGGCGCAATAGAACATGCATATTTAAAATATTGATTAAAAAATAAATACAAAAGGTATAGTTAAAATAAAACTGAGGTATTATTAAGAAATAACTGAAGTTTATTTTTTGAAAATAACATCGTCTAAATGATGACCCTCTCTACGACGACACTCCTCTAATCGCAAACGGAAGTTATTGAAAACTTTCTTCAGTAATGCTGGTGTAATTGCTGCTATTTCACCACGGATATTCTCCTTGAGCTGATCGATGTTTTTCGGATTATTGCTGTAGACTTTGTTCTTGAGGTATCCCCACAAAAAAAGTCAGGAGGCGTCACGTCTGGACTACGTGGGGGCCATGGGATATCACCTCTTTTCGAAATCAGTCTGCCAGGGAACATCTGTTTCACAACCGCCATGGAGTCATTTGATGTGTGACAGGTAGCTCCGTCTTGTTGAAACCAAGTCCTAGAATTCACTATTGTTGAATTTTCAAGCTCTGGAGCCAAAAAACCTTCCAACATCGCAACATAGCGTTCGGTATTAACAGTGACGTTTTGCCCCCGCGCATTTTCAAAGAAAAACGGTCCAATTATTCCTCTACCAGAGATTGCTGCCCATACTGTCACTTTAGGACTATGCAGTGGTTTCTGGTGCTTGAGTTTGGGATTCTCACTATTCCAGTAACGACAATTTTGACGGTTTACGAACCCATTGATATGGAAGTGGGCCTCATCTGAGAAAAGGATATTGTCAAAATTGGAAAATCGATTAAGCATTTCATTAGCAAATGCGAGCCTTGCTCCGAAGTCAGACTCTTTCAATTCTTGTGTTAACTGCAGCTTGTAAGGATGCAGTTTAAGATCCAAGTTTAAAATTCGTTGCAAACTTCGTCTCGATAAGTGTAAGACAGACGATCTCTTGCGAGTAGACATTTGTGGATCTCCTCGTACAAACTGCATAACTCTCACAATATTGTCGTCGGTCCTAGATGTTCTTGGACGACCTTTTGCTTGTGGTTTAAACGTTGAACCAGTCTCTTCAAAACGCTGTACCCATATTTTAATTAAATTAGCACTCGGAGCTTCACTAATTTGCCGTAGTCCATATTCAGAACAATATAAACGCCCAGTAACGATGTTTGAACGAGAGTTCTCGTAAAATGCGCGCACGCAAAATGCGCGACGCTTCCCGTCGAAGTGACTCATAGTGACTAAAACTCCATGAGCCCGCCTACCCAACGATGCAGACTCCCCCCGCCCGCGCACTTTCTACCCCTCGAAAAAAGATGATGCAATATGCACGTTCTATTGCGCCACCCTGTATTAGGTTTGGTATTCAGTATAATAATTATTCCCGAAATATTTTTATTATGTTTCAATGGATTTGGAATGTTCAAAATACTATCTTCGCGCCTCAATAAGGCTACTGGAAACCCAAGGTCTGGCAGCTATTTCGGTCAACGGATCAGCCTTGCTATCCAACGTGGTAATGCTGCCAGTATTCTTGGAACGATTCCACGTAATGATAGTTTTAATTTTATGCAGTCATAGTATTGTACATATAGTTATAAGATTTGTTTTGTTTGAATAATAGATATGTAAATGGAATTGCTTAAGTTAAAACTTATTTTGGCGCGTTAGACATGTTTTAGGTGGGTACTAGGGTTATTGGGTTATAGGGTTATGACTTGCATTTTATTTATGAATTGTATTTTATTAATTATTAGAAACTTTAAAATACATTTACTATTCTTTTATGAATCATCATTAACAATTTCGATAACTCTTGTATAATCATCATTATCATTAAAATTATTATAACCTAAAATAGAAACTATAGGTTCATGGTAACTAAAATAGGAAATAAAAAAATTTGATTCCAATAATATATAATAATATATCTACATTTTATATATGTTCGCGGTCTGCTATGTGTACATGCATACATGCACACACTATAGCTGCGTCTCGTAACGGTGTCGCGAGCCAGAGATTTTATCTCATCTAAATTATGCGTCTAAAAGAAGTTTTAATTTCAACAGATGTGGCAGACTAAACGTATTATAGTATTTTCTTTGATTAACGCGAGTGTTACACATTTAAATAAAACACTTTTAAAGGATTAAAACGCGTGTAACTGTGTTTGTACATTCGATTTTTGCGTAAAAGTTACATTTTTGTTTTTATTTTAGTTAACTCGACGTTTCAAGACCTTTCCAGATCTCGTTTTCAGGGGGACTGTGGATGAAATGAGTCCATGCTAGTATATGTCATAGTTGTCATTATGAAGTTAAGCTCCATTTATTGCCGCTGAGGTGGTGCATTTTGAATTTTAAAATTTTACTGACAGCGTCCTTTTCTTTATGGGTATGTGTAGTTGTGGGTTTTAATTTAGTGGTTATTGGATCCCAGTTGTTAGGTAAAAACACAGTTACAATTACATGCGTTTAATTCCTTTAAGAGTGTTTTAGTTAAAAGTATAATGTCTGATGATGCTGTAGAGAATGCACAGGCGATAAGTATAAAGATATGAAGATAATAGAGGCTATGGAAAATGCCTAGCCTGCCTAAATTTGAATCTCTTCCTTTTTCAAGGCCGCGGGCCTTGATTTTGTTTTTACGTATGGAGATAGACACATGATATACACATCTTTGACACACGAGGATAAAATTAGGGGAAACAAATTAAATAAGTTGCAATTGCAAGAGTAACATAGTGAACTCATTCAATGAGACTAATTAGATCAATAATTTAATGACACAGACTAATATTTATTTATATTTGTTACCTGAGAAGAGGTAGAATTGAAAACAAAATGAGCTATAACAGCACCATCCAGTTGGTTAAATGTCCACTAATTGGTTACGTTAATAACAACTTCATTAAAATATATTTATTGAAATCGGCTTTTCTCACTATTGATCGGTGTTGGTACGAACTAGTTTCAGGCCAAATGAATCGTCTAGCACCTATTGTGTTCGATGGGACGCATCGGGACGCAACCGATCCGAAACTAGTTGGTTGCTATCAATTAATCGTAACATAACCGATTAATTGTTAAAAATTAATAAAAAAAAGTGTGTGTGTACTTATGTATACACACAAGAAGTTCTACTTATTTGGCCTTACAAAGTAAAAATCCTTAAAATTATTTATTCCTCGTGCTCCTCCATTCCTCCATTTCCTCCATTTGTAAAAAGAACAATATTGTGAAATCTTGCAACGATGGCTTTGACAGTTAAATATTAAATAATAAATACGCAACGTAATGTACGGGCTTGAACCCTTTTCCTATCCTAATAATGGATGAAGAAATCAAAAAAAAAAAAATGAATGTCGCAAACGTTAGAAAATTTTTAGAAACCAACTTCAACCTGCTACTTTTGTGTTACAGTATAACGCGAGCATCTTAAAATTTCACTCTCATAGTTTTTTCATAACGCGACTAAAGAAGTATAACTTCAAAAAATTTAATTTATTAATTTTTATAACAACGCCGGGCTCCTGCTCTATCTAGCGAGATAATGTATAATTACGACTAATGAATAATTCAAGGTGAAATAACCAAGAAAATGAACCGAGCGTCGCTTGATTCTAAATAATATTTCGCAAGTGCGATTCTGCACCGCATAATTCATGCCAGTGCTGAAATATAATGCGGATGTTCTCATAACGTACGACCGCGACGCTCAACTTAATCCCGGCGCGACTTTTTCCGCTTCAGATACGTATTTATACAAATGGCCGGCAATAAAAGTAATAAAAGCAAGTCTAAGTAAGCGACACGACAGTACAAAATACAAATACATATTCGGTTTATGATGTGCTGCGGTAATAATGTACTTTTGAAATTAAAAGGCTTTAATTTATTCTATATTGTATCACATTTTGACCTAAATAATTTGCAGAGACTTTTCAAATGTTTGCGACGCGGTTGTCTAGCGTAGAGAGGCTCACTTAAAAAGGGGTGTATTTTTATATGTTAAATCTAAGATACACTTGTTATTGTTTGCCAAGCACTTTTAACTAACAAAGCTAAAATACCTACATAATTTGATGGAAGATTGTTTCCTAGTCATGGGTGACATTACATTGTATTAGTGTTGTCTTCCTTTGTTTTTATAATGCTGGATTTTTTTTTTATGGAAATAAGCGACGATACGAGCAGCACGTTCAACTGATGGTAAATGATACGCCCTGCACATTACAATGCAGTGCTGCTCAGGATTATTGATAAACCCAAAAATTTGTTTTGCCACCTTGAGATGTTAAGTCTCATTTGCCCAGAAATTTCACTAGCTACGGCGCTCTTCAGACCGAAACACAGTAATGTTTACACATCACGGCAGAAATAGATGCCGTTGTGGTACTCATAATCTAATCCATCCTGTGTAAAGGAGCCTCCCACTGGTAATGTATCGTTTCTGAATTTTTTGTGCGAGAAGTTATATATGTCAATATATTAAAATTTTTCTTTGATAGCACGCCACTTGAACATATTTTAATTTTTTTACTGTTCTGTCAGTTCCCAGTCGCCCGTAAACATGCTGATTGGAAAGCTCATCAAAATATCGTTATAAATTGAGAAAATATAAATGTAACGAAATCGAGAATCCTTAAAATAGTATCATTCAGAAATATTGATATAATAAGGGATATTTTCACCACAAAGTAAATTATTGTATTTTAAATTGATAAACTATGGACGACACTGGGATGTGTGGTGGCCCTCCACAGTGCTGTTTCCAAGGAGCTTTCTTCCACGTACCACAAAGCTGTAGAATGGGCTTTTTTGTGCAGTGTTTTTGGAACGATACGATATGGGTACCAACTACAAAAAGCCACTGTGATTCACTTTACACCAGGTGCACCTGTTCGACTGTCCTCCTTTTCCATAAAAATTAAATAAAAGTATCCATGGAACCTTAGATAAGGCCAGCATACTCGCAATAATCGAGACATAATACTTTTATATCGTAAATGCCAAACAAATGTGGGAATTAGCTGAAAAGTCGATCAAAATTTTATAATTTGTGGTGAAATTACAGCAAGCTCTTAAAATGGTTCAAGCAGATCCGTTAGTAATTAATCGATCGAATAAAACAGTAACATGGCCCGTCACTGCCTCCTCCCGTAAAGCCTTAATACGAGCGAGCACGCGACATAGCCAATAATGTTACCCATGTTAAGTAAACTTGGTTACACATTACAGCATAAGTAAAGTACTGTAATTAAAATTCCTCGTTCAAATGGATCGTAGTTTGAATAAAAACAATTGCGCTCCAGACTATTAGCATTTAGAAGCGAAATTCATAGAGCTTAAAATTTCATCGTCTAACTTTACAAATACAGCTTAATAAGAGAGAATTAAATGTGTCGCTTAATTTAACTCCCAGCTCTTTGTTTGTGATTGTTTGTTCGGGTAATTTTCCCGAAAGCGGTATTTACAGGGACCAATAAAGTTCCAGTTCGTAATTCACCCGATAATGAAAACAAGAACGAAATTTTTAAATTGCGCCCCAGGCCAATACAGTTAGCTGGCAGATTCATACGGCGCCCTCTTTTTTTTATGAAAATATGGGACGAGACGATCAGGACGTTCAGCTGATGGTAATTTATACGCCCTGCCCATAACAATGCAGTGCCGCACATGATTTTTGAAAAACCCAATAATTCTGAGCGGCACTACAGTTGCGATCGTCACCTTGAGACATAGAATAAAATAATGTTGTCTTATTTGCCCAATAATTTCTCTCGCTAAGGCGCCCTTCAGACCGAAACACAGTAATATTTACAAATTACTTCTTCACGGTAGAAATAGGCGCCGTTGTGGTTCCCATAATCTAGCCGGCATCCTGTAAAAAGAAGCCTCCCACTGGTAACTTTCTTGAGATATTAAGTAATGTTTTACGTTTTATGTTTCAAAGGCATCCTTATATAGTTCCTTGATGTATTCCTCAATGTGTGTGAAAAAGAAATCGGCAATAATATCAGTTGCCTCAGTGTATTCATAGAGAAATCGCGCCGCCCTAAGCAAGCGCCCTTTTGCCCTTGGGAAAATACGTCACTGCATGAAAGGCCTTTGATTACATTTTTATGAGATCGAGCCGCAGTTCGGGGATTAAGTAAATAAATAAAGTATAAATACGAATCACCAATAAATCAACAGCTACTTTTATTAATCTTTTTGCAGGGTCTCTTTAACATTTTATTGATTTCGTAATACAACTAGCAGTCATTAAGACACGCTCATTAACTCAGGGCATTTTTTTTTAATGAAAATAAGGGATGAGACGAGTAAGACGTTTAGCTGATGGTAATTGATACGCCCTGCCCATTAAAATGCCCCTCAGGATTCTTAAAATACCCCAAAGTTCTGAGCGGCACTACAGTTGCGCTCGTCACCTTGAGACATAGGTGTTAAGTCTTATTTGCCCAGTAATTTCACTAGCTACGGCGCCCTTCACACCGAAACACAGTAATGCATACACATATCTGTTTCACGGCAGAAATTGGCGCCGTTGTGGTACCCATAATCTAGCCAGCATCCTGTACAAAGGAGCCATTGGTATGTTTTATACTTATGCTGTAATGTATCTAACAATAGAAAACTTACAGAATTTTATTTGGCATAATTTCCATTGACTATTAGATCGTTTAAGTTATACATAAAGCTGACTCTTATGACCTACATACAGCCAATATATAAATACGACGCTGTTTTTAACAATCAAATATCTTAAACTGAAAGCGATTAGCTTAAAATTAAGTATTTTCTGTGAATTATCATAATATCATCACTTATGGGTAAACAAGAACAAGTAACTAATATGTCCGAGTACTACAGAGTTTCGTATTCAAAGTTGTTTTAACTCGTTATTCTACAGATTTTCCAAAGAACATAATTTTTTTGTGGTTGATAACTGAAAGCTTGTAGTTATAGTGGTTTTTAATTAACTTTAGTTTATCTGCGTAATCTATCTATATATATATATAAAAATGAATTGCTGTTCGTTAGTCTCGCTAAAAGTCGAGAACGGCTGGACCGATTTGGCTAATTTTGGTCTTGAATTATTTGTGGAAGTCCAGGGAAGGTTTAAAGGGTGAATAAAAAGGAAAATACTGCTAAATTAAATAAAAACAACAAATTTGTTTTTCCTTTGATGTGTCCATACATAATTTCTATGAGAGAATTTATTGACGCACGGTTTGACAGTTCTGCTGTGAAACAATTTCATTACGACAGCAGGGTGCATATTTTACGAAGTAATTTTTGATGTTATGATATATTATTGACAAATTCATATAAAAACAGTATTTTATTTATTATATACAGAACAACGTCTGTCGGGTCCACTAGTCATTTAATATTTTATGAATTAATTATGTATCGTTATGTGTCATTAAGTGTCAAAGTCTAGAGATCAAATTCCCCCTTCACCAGTCTCTGTCACATGCTACATATATAGGACGAAATGAAATTTCTATATAAAGGCCACGATATCATACACCTGCGTTCTTTCAAATCTGACCATTATGCTATTATAAAAGAGAAAAAATAGCCTACCATGTAGTATAGGAATTTACTTGCAAAGCAGCCACAATTTCTTAATAAACCATTCAAAATTCTTAATTTAAAGCTAATTTATTTTAAGATACTTGATTGCTAAGAAAAGTCTCGTATATTTATTGGCTGTAGGCTATTAAATTACGATCTATTAAATTGTTTTCTATTATTAAATCTCTTAATTTTCACTCTAAGTACTCTCTATTTACTTGAAAATTCGTATGAATGCCAATGACACTATATTTTTATTACCTTGATAATAAAAAACACACATACATTAGAAAACATCGTCTTTTAAGTGTAAGTACTTTTGATGCTGGTTGCCCCTAAAGAAAAAAAATTAGGAAAACGGTTGACTCAAAAAGCCATCCCTGCAACTTGCTGCTAATTCCATACCTAACCGCTTCAAATTGTACTTATTACGATTTTAATATAATTACAATGTATAATTTGTGTTATTTAGAGCTATTCGACCTGAAAGGTCTGATAAAAGTTAAATGAAACCCTATTTTATAGATTTTTTAACCGCAATTAGGTACTTTTGAATTAATAAACCGATTTTCATGCAGTTTTCAGTTGATCGGTAAAGCCGTTTAAAAACTATTCCAAAAAAAACCAGTAGATGTTTTGAGATTTCTCAAAACATCTACCAATCCGAATCGGTCCGAATTTTATTCGAAATCTAAGTTTGATCGAGCCCTTTTGAACGGCGCCAACCGCGATGAAATCGGTCGAGCCGATCAAAAAACATAAGAGATTTACATACATCCATCCACACATACACAGACACACACAACCATACTACGCGTATTACACACAACAGACACGAAATGTTTTCATGAAAAAAATACTAATTTTAAAATCCTGCTTCTGTGTTTAATACTAGCTTAAATTTTTTTTCATATTATTTAGGTACTTTATAGAATTATTTTTGTTGGAAGTTTTAAAAAATATTAAGTTTAAAGTATTTTTTTTTCTATAGTGATTATGTTCATTGTTATAACGCGAACTGAGGAAATGGTAACTAATAGTAGCAGGTAACATAAGATATGAAATAGCTTTAAGGGTAATTGAATAGATTTTTATATTAAAGTAGCAAATTTTCTAAAATCAAATTAAGTGTCTCATTAAAAAGGCTTTTATCTATGTCTTACAAAGGATAGGATAAGATTATGATCATGAATATTTTACTAGCGATAGCAAAGATATAATACAATGTTGAAGTACTGAGAGAGTAGTTCACTTTATTAAGTCCACTTTGACTGTAGACAAATAATATTGACACACTTTTTACACAAATTATCTTGCCCCAAGTTAAGCATAATATATAGCCTGTGTTATGGGTTACAAGACAATGATATATTTAATACAATAAACTTACTTAAACATACATAAATTCATATGAACATACATAAATATATAAATACATTTCAACATCCATGACTCGGAAACAAACATCCATATTCATCATATAAACAAAAAACAAATGAACAAAAAGCTTAAAAAAGCGGCCAAGTGCGAGTCGGACTCGCACATGAAGGGTTCCGTAGCAGCAAGTAACATAATATAAAAGTTATATAGATAGGAAAATTATATAAAAGTATTTAAATGGAAAAGGCAAAAAATCTTTGCTCAAACTCATACAGTGCAAATGAGCTCTCATCATTTATACGTATTAAAAGAAACTGCTTACTAGATCTCGTTCAAAGTTTCAGTTCTAAGTAAGCGGAACCCCCAAAATTAATTGTTGTTTTTCTATTTTTCTGTGAAAATTTTAATGCGGTTCATAGATTACATCTACTTACCAAGTTTCAACAGTTATCTTATAGTTTTGGAAAAAAGTGGCTTTGACATACACGGACAGACAGGCAGACATGACGAATCTATAAGGGTTCCGATTTTTGCTATTTGGCTACGTAACCCTAAAAATGATGTGTGCTTAATTTTTTTTATATAAGAGGTTGCAAACGGGCAAGAGGCTCACGGGATGGTAGTGGTGAGGCAATCGCCTATGGACTTCCGCAACAACAGGTGTCACGAGATGCGTTGCCGGCCTTTAAGGTGGGAGTATGCTCTTTTCTTGAAGGTTCCTAAGTCGTATCGGTTCGGGAAAACAGCAGCCACAATTGATTCCACAAAGTGGCTGTGCGAGGCAAAATATTTCATCAAAAACGCGCGGTTGTTTAAAACCAGACGTCAACGTGATACGAGTGGTATTTTGCATTTTGACGTAAAGTCCGGTGATAGAATTCAACCACTGGACTCAACCCGAACAGCTCCTCTGAGCACTCTCCGTGATCAATGCGAAGATGCAGAGAGAACCCACACCTCTACCCAACGCCAAAGAGTCAAGCCGATCGGAGATGACTTGATCGTCGATAATTCGAGCCGCTCTTCGTTGTATCAATCAAATGGAAGAAGCTGGTACTGGGGAGCACCCGCCCAGAGATGAGAACAGTACATGGAGTACTGATGGAGTACAGTACTCCATGTGAGGCCGAATTTTCGTATAACCAGTGGTGCTATTCTCGTAATTTCAAAATCGTTGAAGTTAAGTTCCGATCCTATCCAGGTTTTGCTCTAGATTGGTGTTCTCTATCATTTCCCTAGAATTTTAACTGATCTATAACTGGATCGGAGCCGCGCTTCAACGACAAGCTAGCTCGAACTTACCAATATTGTTCTAAGAAAACTAAAATATTTCTTACACCAATAAAACTGAAAACAAATTTTCTCTCTCGGAGACCTCTCGCGAAGGTCGCGGGTTCGAGTCCCGTATCGTTCATAACATCCACAACATCGTTTTCAGTTTTGTTTGTGTAATTAATCCCAGAAGCGAGTGTTATCACTTTAAAACATAACTAATTGTTTAAAATATTTCTACTACTATTAAAAGGGTTATATATGCTCCATAAGTTAATGTTTTATAAGGTGTTAACTCCACCAAACGTCCAAAATTTGCTAAATAAGCAACTGCCAACAATTGACGTTCTATCTTGTTACGTGAATACGCATCGTGTAATTTCCCTAAATCGGACCGTAATTTTATCAAAATTGTAACTGAACCATCAATTTGTGTTACAAGAATATGAAATTTAGCTTTTGAACATAATGTAAGGTACACATCTATGCTGAATAGTTTACCAAATCTCGTTCCAGGTGTAATACAAATTTTTACCTTAATATATCTCTGAAATAATGCAAAATTAAATGAAGGTATTTTATCACAGTCTCATAAAAATTAAACATCGGTACTTAGCACCGGGTATGCTGGTATAAAAACAGAAAGGTAAATTTGTGGCGCCCTGCAGGGTCGTGGCGATATGAAAGGGCTATTTTGCGAGTTTTATTTAAATGAAAATTATCTTAACACTCTTGACTAGCACAATGATTTATATCGATATTACACTGCACTGGTTAAGAGATACATATAATGTACATATAACTAAATGTGTACTTATTTAAGTTAAAAAGATCTTCACAGAAATATTTCTTGAGTACACAAATAAAATTTTAAAATGTGGAAGCCACAACCTGAGAGTTTTCCCACAAACAGAATTTTATAACGAAGCGGTACTCGAACGGTTAGCTCAGTTGGTTAGAGCACCGGCACGGAACGCCGGAGGTCGTGGGTTAGAATCCCGCATCGTTCATAAAATTTTGATTTTCAAATTTTATTTGTGTATTAATCCTAGAAGTGAGGGTTACACTTTAAAAACATAACAAATTGTCTAGATTTGTTGAGTAAATACTTATAGACAAGTTGGAGGTAATATTAATTGAATAAGAGTTCGTTATATGTGAGACACTCCAAACTACTTTTTAAGCATATTGGCATTTTTAGCAATAGTTTATATAGTATACACACAAATATTTTATATATTATTTCAGTTTATTATTAACATTATATATAAACCACTTTATCGCAGTAAATGGACAATTTAATAATTTTATTTTTCTATTGTCATATACAGGAACTGTAACAAAGCCGCATTTTCGATAATGCATTCTTCTCGTATCTAGAGTAATCACAAGATACGAGTGAATTCGAACCACATTATTATAAAAACAAAATGGTGTCAATACATAATAAATATTGAGACAAACGTTACTTGGACTCTGACTGGACTGTTAACCAGAATCCAGGAGTATTGACAAATATTTATCGTGTCTAGTTAATAATACACATTAGCTATTATCAAATCAAATCAAATCATAATCACTTTATTCGCGAAGTTAAAAAAATAACACTTACGAATGTCAAAAGCTTTCTTTCCTTTTTACATTTACCACCACTTCGGAAAAGCCACTCTCTTAAATCAATTTTTACAGCTTCATCGTTTTATAAATCATTTCAATTACAATATATGTAAAGTGATCCAACAACGTTTGTTGCATCACTTTACATAATTGCAACGTCAAATGCTCAATTAGCCTCACACGAGTAAGTCAAAAAAAGTAAATGTAAATTAATATGTAAAAATAGGAGTTTTGAGTACAATATATCAATATGCACACACTCGAAATAAATAAAGGTATTTATTATATCCCAGTGTAAGTGAAAATTAATTGTTAATGTTAAGTTATTGTTGGTACATCTAATAAAATAAAGAAATAAATAAAAGTCCTGTCAAATACAGAGAAGCAAAAAAAAGTTTTACATACACAGAACAAACGTAAAACGTTACACCTAGGTATTTAATTGGGCCACTGACCTGTTTAAATACCACTGGACAGGCTGGTCCATATGTTTGACAGCAAATATTTTGTATACACAATAAAATACAACTCAGCAAAATAAAAATGATAACTCAGTCAGATGAGTGACACTGGCGGCCGCGGGTTTACTTCGTGTCCGGGACTAAAGCGATCACAAGGGCTGCCACTGGTAAAGTAATTATATTTATCTACACCCATGCTTTAAATCCTCTATTGAAGATTCTAAAACTTACTGTTAACATTAAAAAAGCCAGTCCTAGTAACCATTATATTATCATCCAAAAAGAGTGTTGTAATGAAAAAGAATGATGTAATGTTGTACTAAATTTCATTACAACACTCGTTTGGATGATGTTATGGTTATTAGGACATTGGGTGTTTTAATGTTGGCAATAAGCTAACTGTTTCAGAGTCTTTTATAGAGGATTCATATTATGGGTGTAGAGAATGTCTTGTATGCAACTCTTGATAATTAGGTATTAAAACACTCATATGATACTATTATCAAACAATTATAAAGCCATATTCGTGTTTTAATACCCGTTATTACACAGTTGCATGAATAACTATTACTTTTTAATGTAAAAGACATTAAGCATAAACACACCGAGGTTTTTACTATGTAAGCGCGAGTATTTCCTTAAAGTATAAGGAATGTTTACCCAAAATAAAGTACAATACTTTATTATAAGTACGTACTTACGGGTGGCAACTTTAGCAAACACCCTCAACCTTTCAAACCGCCACCCCAGTACTCCTTTGACTGCCCATTCATGAGACTGAAAATAACTCATTTTCTATTTTTCCTTTGTAATATCTGATAAGTTTCGAGTTCTACTTCGTTGAATGTTTTGATTTTTATGTCAAAGTGCCGTCAAAATTTTAAGTAAAAGTCACATTTTTATAAATTGATGATAATTGAATGTGTATAATATTTAAAGAACCTTAGTAATGTGTGTGTGTGTATGTATAATATAATAGTTGTGTGTGTGTCAAATTGAATTTGTTTGAGCTTTTGAAAATACATGTGGTCACCCGAATGTAATTTTATTTTGCAGTTTTCAATCATATATAGGCATAAAAGGCATTTATTTTCTCAAAATTGATTCCTTTAGAATTCTTTTTGATGTCATTTCTAATGACATCGAAATCTAAAGAAGAAGCGGCTCAAGTAACTCTCCCAGCATTCTTTTTTTGCGCTTTTTTAATGAAATATAAAATATTGTACTGTCATTGCTAATGTTATAAAATAATGATAATCTAGTCCCAGGCTGTTGGATCTCATAGATATTCAGCTGTGGAGTAGTAGGATTTACGACAGAGCTATTTAGTGAAAAATTTAAATTTATTTATAGATATTGCCTGAACAGTGGCGTTATCATGCAAGTGTGTACATTTACCCTTAAAGCTATTATGTATCTTATGATTGTACGTAGGTACTACGATTAAAGGCTTTAAAACGGCCAGGGAAATAAGAGCACGAATTAACATGTAAAATTTTCGGTCTAAATATAGCTAACGGCTGGAATATAATGCCTCAGTGTGTTTTAAAATAAGCTGCCAAAGTAACCACCGTATCAATAGTATTTGAATAGCAATATCTTTCTTTTGTTAAGAAGGTGACAGTTTACTTAAAAATACGATACTTAAAAATCATTCTTCGACAATTAAAAGTGACACTAAAAGAATTGAATGTCGCCAGGCATCGACAATGCCCAGCCCAACA